>NW_017308679.1:149899-155453 GCF_000935625.1 Nanorana parkeri
GGGGGGGGGGGGGTAAAGTAGTAAAAAAGTACAATGTGATCTTCCTTCATATATGCTCTTCAGCTCTCCAAATAGATAATCTAGCAGAGACTGCAAAACAACATCTACATAGTCATTAGGGTGCATTATATGCCTGTCATACATGTGTACTCAGACATTACAATGTGTTACACTGATCAATAAACCTGCACACTACAGAACATTGTATATGTGCGCAGACCAGTGCCGTCATGGCCAGGACATCTCTCATAGTCAGACTGACCTCCATAGCCAGGATGTACCCCCATAACCAGATGACCCTCAGAGTCAAGACTGTCCCCCACAGTCAGGACGCCTTTCAAAGTAAGGCTGCCCCCCCGCAGTCAGGACGTCTCTCAAAGTAAGGCTGTCCCCCGCAGTCAGGACGTCTCTCAAATCAGTAGTCTCTCAGAGTCAGGCTGTCCCCCAGTCAGTAGTCTCTCAGAGTAAGGCTGTCATCCACAGTCAGGACGTCTCTCACAGTCAGACTGTCCCCCACAGCCAAAACATCTACGGCCGGGGTATCTCTTTCAGCCTAGCTGTCTACCGTACCCGGTATTTCTCCTATAGCCGTGCCCTGCGTGTTCTACACTCACCCGCTCTAGGGCCCCGCCAGGCTCTTCCCCTAATCATCGGCCTACAGGTGTATTCCGCACTCCTACACCTCAAGGGGGACCGCTTCTCGGTGACACCGATGTGGTCCCCCTACAACCCCTGACAGAACCAACCAATCAGCGAGCACGTCCTGGCGCGCCAGCACTCCGTCACCTGAGCGCGCCTCGTCCATGCACAGGCTTTGGCGGGAAGGCTTGTCCGAGCCGAGGATGGTAGGCGGGAGGGAGGAGTGTGCGCCGCCATCTGTTTGACAGGGCGGACACAATGCCAATGCTTGTAAACACGAATCCACTGTTATCAATGTGTACAGTGTCAGCTTATGGAAAGAGAAGATTTACATTATGATTGTATGTCCTGGCTGGGGTAATTGTCATCCATCTTTCTAGGTTCAAGCAGACCATCACCTTTCACCTGCCTCCTTCCTCTTCTTACACAGTTGCAGATTTCTTTTTTTTTTAACTTAAACAGTAAATACCTCTTTTTAATTTCATTATAGGTCCCGAATCCCTGCCTAGATAGGATAACGTAGTCCAGCCACCTGCTGCCTCCTGGGATGTGTACTTCATACATCTCAGAAGGCAGTTTCCCAGATCTTGTGCATAACCAAATATGTCAGCTCCCTGGTATCAACTGCACCCATAGACCTGGCAGTGGTGCCAGGTCTGTGACATAGCAGAGACCCATGGTGGTCTGTGTATAGGGGTGTCTCACACAGACACACCGTGGGTCTTTGTAACATCTAGGTGTCATGGCAGAACTTTCTGTCTGTGTGAGAACTTCCCCCCACAGGTCTCTGCCATGTCACCTAGACCTTGCAGAGCCCCACGGCGTGTCTGTGTGAGAACTTCCCGCCACAGGTCTCTGCCATGTCACCTAGACCTTGCAGAGCCCCACGGCGTGTCTGTGTGAGAACTTCCCGCCACAGGTCTCTGCCATGTCACCTAGACCTTGCAGAGCCCCACGGCGTGTCTGTGTGAGAACTTCCCGCCACAGGTCTCTGCCATGTCACCTAGACCTTGCAGAGCCCCACGGCGTGTCTGTGTGAGAACTTCCCGCCACAGGTCTCTGCCATGTCACCTAGACCTTGCAGAGCCCCACGGCGTGTCTGTGTGAGAACTTCCCGCCACAGGTCTCTGCCATGTCACCTAGACCTTGCAGAGCCCCACGGCGTGTCTGTGTGAGAACTTCCCGCCACAGGTCTCTGCCATGTCACCTAGACCTTGCAGAAACAATCCGTGTACCCATTGCACTCCTTACCGCTAATCCGTAATGATAGGTTGGGTGCGTCAGTAGTCGACGGATGGCCAACGTCTGAATAGAGTATAGGAAATTATAGACACCGGCACTCCAAAGTACAATAATGTATTTTATTGACGTTTCATGCAACAAAAAACTTATTGCAACGTTTCGGGGTCACACAGGATCCCCTTCATCAGGCAGAACAAGTGAGAATTACAAGCAATATGGACAAGTATTTATACACATCATTGTATGTGAGGAGACCAATCCCATTGCCCGAAAGTGATCCTATGACGTCATTTCCTGCCATAATTCAAAGTACAGTGTTACTGTAAACATGTGAGGGTTGCTCAAAACATAGTTATAAGATGTATTATGTCGATGCAGCCAGAGCCGGGTGATGCAGTGTCTGTAAAGATAAGAATCGTGCCGTGCTGATGCTAGGGCTATGTGTCTGTGTAACGGCTGCAAGGCAGCTGTTCCAGGGACACAGATCTGAAAATCGGGGGGCGTGGCCAGTCGCTGGAGCGCTAGTGTTTGTCATGTTCAGGCCGCACCCCTAGTTGTCATTGGGTATGTGCCCTGGAGTGATAGGCCGAGTGCGTCCAGGGGGGGCGTAGCGCCGGCCGCGTCATCAGTTGCCATAACAGCGGCGGGATGCTGCTGTCACGGCTGCTGCAGTCATAGCTCTAAGTATAGTGTTAGGGCGCTGGGAGAGTGCCTTGTTGCCCTACGTGACAGGTGCATGTATGTAGGGCAAGGAGTGACTGGCACTTATAAGGATGTAACCTGTCCCGCAATGATAGGCCGATCGCGTTCGGGGGGCGGGGCATAGTGCCGGTCGCGTCATTGGTTGCCATGGCAGCAGCGGGACGCTGCTGTCACGGCCACCGCTGTCTCCATTCTAAGTGTAGTGCCGCTCGCAATAGGGGCTAAGGCACTGGGAGAGTGTATGGCATGTACAGAAAGGCACGGGGTAATTGTGATAGGCACACGTGTGCACAGCTAGGGGTGACCGGCACACATAGGTGGCATATAGATAATCACACTGTACATGTTTGGATGTAGCCTCGCAGGGTAGCTCCATGCTGGGGCCTGGGTCGAGGGTACTCCAACGTTACATGTACTGGACAGAAATTGGTCACAGAGATATGTGAACATGTGCGATCAGACGCAAGCATTTCTCCTGGCCGGAGCAACGTGCACATAATCAAAATTAATATAAAACTGGGGCATCTTCATATTCAAGACAGCGCATGACATATGCATGATAAACTATAAGCAATAGATATGCAATCAAGAGCATCATCCGACACATATGTGATCCCATAGAGCAGAACGCCTGGGCACGTATGTGGTGCATAACAAGGAGCGGAGCAACATATAGGCGGGAAAATAGGTCGGATCAAAGGCAAAAAAAGGAAGAGAAATAAAGACACCATTCTAATTGTGAGTGCTAAGTTATCCAGCCCTAGCTGTGGCGGTAGGGCCACCCATGGGGGAAAGGAAGAAAAAACATGTTCAACCATATGGTACGTCATGCCCTGATAAATTTGCGTTAGCGATCTGGTAAGAAGCACGTTAGCGTGAGGCTTGTGTTGAGGCCCCTTGGTATGGTGGTATCTAGTGTGTGGACTAGTAGGCTTCTCGTTGGAGAAGATACCTATCATGGTTCCCACCCCTATGTGATGATGCCACATGTTCGATAACCATCCCACGTAACTCGTCGGTCTGGTGTCGAAGATTGGTAAAGTGGACAGCCACCGGTTTGTTCAGATCTGGAGTAGCACCGGCTGTGGTCTTAGTGATCGCAATTCTAATGTCGCTGCGATGTTTTTGAAACCGTCACTGGAATGGTCCCATGGTCTTGCCCACGTAGACAAGGCCACATGGACACTTAAGTAAGTAGACACATGCTTCGGTGACGCAATTTAGGTAGCCCCTCATGCGGTATTGTTTGCCGCTGTGTGGTTGTGAAAACGTGTCTCCAACAATGAGTGCACTGCAGATGTTGCAGTTATAGCACTTGTAGCAACCTGTGCGTTGTGAAATCTTGGTGGGCGTGCGCAAGTACTTGTGTCTGGGATCAGCCTGGACCAAATGGTCCCTGAGGTTTCTACTGCGGCGGTATACCTGCAGTGGTGCCGTCTTAATCTATGTGGCTAGACTTCTGTCAGCTTGAAGAATGTTCAGATTCTTGGTGGTGGACCTATGTATTAGGCGTGATGCACCATTGAATTTCTGAATAAATGGAATTCTATCCACTGAAGGTTTATCCTTCTTCGTCGTGGACGACATCTTAGTGATGGCTTGGTCAAGGGCATGATCTAATATGGTTACCGGGTAGCCCCGTTGCCAGAACTTGCTATACATGGCTTTAAGTTGTGCGCAGCATCCGTCCTTGTCAGAACAAATACGCAGGACCCGCATTAATTGGGATATGGGCAGATTGTCCAGTAGGTGTCGGGGGTGGGAGCTTCGGTAGTGTAGGATCGTATTACGGTCAGTGGGTTTGCTGAATAGGGTTGTATGCAACTGGCCATCAGCTATATTGATCAGCACATCAAGAAAGGTGATGTGGTCATTGCTGAATTCAGGGTTGAAGATAATCCCTGGGAAAATAGAGTCGAGAAATTCGGTGAAGACATGGAAGGTGGCTGTCTCACCCTGCCAGATGACAAAAATGTCATCGATGTAACGGACCCAAAATACCACATGGGTCGTAAATAGCTCTGAGGGGCAAATTAAAATCTCTTCCAGAAAGCCCATAAACAGATTTGCAAATGAAGGGGGCAGCAGAGCTGCCCATCGCGGTCCCCTTGGTTTGCAGGTACATGTGATTTTCAAACATAAAAAAACCAATGACGCGACCAGCACTATGGCCCGCCCCCCCCCGAACGCAATCGGCCTATCATTGCGGGACAGGTTACATCCCTATAAGTGCCAGTCACTCCTTGCCCTACATACGTGCACCTGTCACGTAGGGCAACAAGGCACTCTCCCAGCGCCCTAACACTATACTTAGAGCTATGACTGCAGCAGCCGTGACAGCAGCATCCCGCCGCTGTTATGGCAACTGATGACGTGGCCGGCGCCACGCCCCCCTTGGACGCACTCCGCCTATCACTGCAGGGCACATACCCAATGACAACTAGGGGTGCGGCCTGAACATGACGAGCACTAGCTCTCCAGCGACTGGCCACGCCCCCCGATTTTCAGATCTGTGTCCCTGGAACAGCTGCCTTGCAGCCGTTATACAGACACATAGCCCTAGCATCAGCACGGCACGATTCTTATCTTTACAGACACTGCATCACCCAGCTCTGGCTGCATCGACATAATACATCTTATAACTATGTTTTGAGCAACCCTCATATGTTTACAGTAACACTGTACTTTGAATTATGGCAGGAAATGACGTCATAGGATCACTTTCGGGCAGTGGGATTGGTCTCCTCACATACAATGATGTGTATAAATACTTGTCCATATCTGCTTGTAATTCTAACTTGTTCTGCCTGATGAAGGGGATCCTGTGTGACCCCGAAACGTTGCAATAAGTGTTTTGTTGCATGAAACGTCAATAAAAGACATAATTCTACTTTGGAGTGCCGGTGTCCATAATTTCCTATACACTAGACCAGCGGTGGCGAACCTATGGCACGCGTGCCAGTGAGGGCAC
>NW_017308680.1:0-672 GCF_000935625.1 Nanorana parkeri
GATATCTTTGGACTGGAAAAGATTACGAGACACTATTTGGAAATGTGTACATATAACCCAGCTTTGCTTGCACCAAGTAACCTGATGGTAATGAGAAGAAAAAGCTGACCATGTCCGTCTTGAACTCTTAACAGGACCCATGAGCATATACTCTGAACAGTAAATGCTCAAACCTTTGTAAGCTCCCACAACCCGAGACCTACTGGGCAAGTTGGTCAGAAGTGTTGGAAATGCAACAGTATTTACTAATGTACTGATGTCTTTTGAGCTGTAGATGGCGCTGTAGTGGAATGCTGGTCCCTGTGTGGATGTGATACACACACAAAGTCCCTTTTCTTCACAATGATATATCCATTCATGTAATGGCCTAAGCAAGTCAACTTAATTCAGCATTCCTCAAGATCTTAGTGTTTCATTTGGACACACAACCAACCAGAGGAACCCTCAAAAGAATGTTTGTTCTTCTAGGGAGGGAGTAATCTTGGTTTGTTTGAAAGAAAGGAGGATGGTGAATTCATCCATCCCCTGTGACATTAGATATTGGTGTGTGTGTGTGTGTGTGTGGTGAGATCTGTACCAACTGCAGTTACCGGTTGAGCAATGCAGCATATCCATAGCAGCCTCACTGAGCATGAAATCACTGCCGATGTCAATTCATTCAGAAACTACCAT
>NW_017308680.1:2017-2440 GCF_000935625.1 Nanorana parkeri
GCAGCACTGCAAGGCCATAGGAAATAGCAGCACATGTATTAAACAAACTAATTGAAAGAAAATGGAGTGGACCCTACTTGTCAGCTTGTCCATGCATGTGATCATCCCAGTACAACCATAGCTTCTGATGATGCAGCTGAGTCACGGTTCCTCTCTGGAGTCCCAAGAGCAGGAGGCTAAGCAGGTGTTCAACCTGCCGCTATGATGGAGGAAGCATCTGAACATGAAGAGACCCCAAGAGACCATTTCCTGCACCCCAACTCCAAGGCTATGGGGGAGGCTTCCCTATTAAGATTGCATTCAGCCATCTGAACAAAGGGAACTTTGCAACAGGAGAGGCTGAACCTGTGCAGCAGGCCAGAAGAAACCGGCAAGGTGAGGGCAAAAAAAAAAACTCCAACATATCCTTAGTATAACCGGCTT
>NW_017308680.1:3289-28479 GCF_000935625.1 Nanorana parkeri
TGTGTGTGTGTGTGTGGGGGTGTGTGTGTGTGTGTGTGTGTGTGTGTGTGTGTATATATGTGTGTGTGTTGGTTACCATCTGACATTTGAGGATCGCAGAGGCTCCACTAGCGCCGAGAACAAGTATGTCTTGATATTTTAGAGAGTGATATAGAGAGCTATTTTTCAAATGTACAGACCACCAAAGAATTGAGAGATGCTTTCAAGCTTCCTGAGCTATATTTTGACTTTTCTTACCATCCCAGGAAAGGGTATCCTAGGATTAACTACACCTTCAGGATGGAAACATTGGATTTTTGTACTCACCATAAAATCCTTTCTCTGCAATCATTGAAGTACACAGCAAAGATCTGTAGATCGTACCACTGGGGTTATACTGCCACCTGCAGGAGTAGGAAGCTAGGTACAAAAAACAGACAGCTCGGGAGCAGCTTCTGCTGGTGGCCAACCCTCATTTGCTAGCACAGCCTCTGTTAGTAGCAAGCAGTAAAGCCCAACCAAAACAACCGGCAAAACATTATAGGGAGGATGCTGTACCCCTCAATGAACGCAGGGAAAAGGATTTTACTGTTAGTACAAAAATGCTGTTCAATTAATTGAAGGACACCAGGATGATATGTAAATTGTAACTACTGGGATGTCAAAAAGCAACACCAAATTGGGCGTGCAAATAACAGGGATGCCTTTACCTCTATCCTGCAAAGCAGACTGAACAAGAGCTTCAACGGGGAAACACCTATCAGGTTGTAATGCTGCCACAGGCATCCCTGGCATCTGGCCACAAAAAGATCGACCTTGAGATTAAAATAAGATGCCAGGAGTTCCACGTCCTATGTCCCAACGTAGACACAGAACACAAAAAAACTCCAGATGGAGGAACCTGTCTCCCTTATCTGGGGCCTGATGACTGAGGTAATCTGCTCGCCAGTTGTCCACTTCCACAATAAACACTGCGGAGAGAGCTGGAGCGTGCTCCTCTGCCCAACACAGAATGAGAGACCTCCTTGCAGTGGCCATGTTCTCTGTGCCTCCCTAATGATTGACATATGCCATGGTCGTGGTGTAGCCTGACTAAATCTGAATCACATTTTCTGAATAGTTCATTCTTGGAGAGACATATCACTAGAAGTTCCAGCACATTGATTAGAAGCCATGACAGCTGACCCAGCACTCCTCCCCATTCATACAGACTGGTGTCCATCGTTACCACCATCCAACAAAGCGGGAGGAATGAGGATTGAAGCCACATTGAGGCCCTCACCATCTGGCTTAGTAGAATCTCCAGGGACCAGCAAGACTTGTCCTATTTGGTGAGAATGTCCTGCTGAATGCTCTTTGCTTGATGTTGAGCAAAAGGAACTACTACGAAGGAAGCCACCTTGAGACCCAAAACCTAGATACAGCGTGAATCGACACCCATTTGAGAGGACACAAGCTGGATATGAGAACACAGCTTCTTGGTGGGAATTAAACCCTGGCCAGCAATGTGTCAAGAATAATTCCCAAGTATTCCAAGCAGGAGGGAATCGATGACTTTCTTCAGATTGGCCCCTCCAGTTTGAACACTGTCCGCAGGAGAACGTCATCCAATTAGGCTAAGTTTGAGATCCCACAAAGTCGAAGTAGAGCAAGCACTGGTGTCAGCACCTTTATAAACACCCTGGGAGCCGACGCCAGGACGAGAGGAGGAGATAAAAATTGGTAGTGAGCCTCCCCACAGCAAAACAGAGGAACCTTTGATAGCTCCAGCAAAAAATCATGACATTGAGAAAAATGTCCTTTATATTGATGGATGCCAGAACATCCCTGACACAAGGAAGCCACCACTGAACAGATGGACTCCATCCAGAACTTCCAAACTCTCACATATTAGTTGAGACTTGAGAGGGCGAGATTTGTATACAAAAATCTACACATTATACAACCTAGGTTGTGCAGGGGTGTTTTTGAGGGTACTCATATAGTTATAATTCGTACAAAACATAACCGTGATGATAGATCAGATAGATAGATATTTATCTTCACAATTATGTTTTAGATATTGGAGCTTCCCTGGACCATTTGTGCGTCTGTGGCTCCGCCGTATGTTACTTTCCGGGGGTGATGAGAGTTGCTCCTGTCCCCCTGGTGTTAGGTCCCTCCATGATACTCAACCCCTAGGTAAGTGGCTGTACAATTCAATCATACTAAGAATAAATGTATATAGCTGAATGGAAACATTGAAAACTGGAAAATATGATTTACAAATGGATTATGAAATGGCATATAAACATGTTGATGAACAATGTATCATGTATTTACAAATAGATTTATACCGATCCCCCTGAAGAAGCCTACGAGCGTAACGCGTAGGGGACTAACAAAGCAATACAACACTGCATATGAAAATCAAGGAATTATGAATATACATAGTGAAATCTGAATTGTATATAAAATATTATGAAATGTGAAAAGTAGTAATAATTTTAGGGTTATAAGAATCATATAAAGTGCCTGTTTTGGAATGAGATTTGTATGCAAACCTCAGAGTGGGGAACAAAATGAATAACCCCCTGAATAAGCCCGGCAATAGCCCGGTGAAGAGGCTGTTGGCAAACAGGGGGTTTGCCAGAAGCAGGAGCCGCCCCTAGGCTGTTTTGTACCTAGTATCCTACTCCTGTAGATGGCACTATAACCCCAGTGGATATCTACAGATCTTCACCGTCTTTCAATACACACACTTACTACAACAGTGAGCTGCAAATAACCCCGCAAATTTAGCCACAACTTACTATATATGTATGCCAAAGTTATACATATTATTCATGCTTAACTTGGGAAAAAATACATAGGATAGGATTGCCAAGCCAAAATTTAAGTGCACAGTGGGTTAAAAATAGTACAGTAAATATATACATAAATTTAGCCACATACCTTCTACTTTTGGAATTGCCAGAGATTGTAAATCCGCAAAGCATGGCAGGAAAAAAAAATGCAGGTAAATCAGGAGGGGACACTTTTATATAGATATATAAAAATTTTGTTTCAACAGTCTAGAAGACTACATGCATTTTACAGCATGTCTGACATTGACTTACATTATAGGGACCTACTGAAGCAAACTAAAGGCAACATTGTCCTTGCTTTTCTGACAGTTACAATAAACTGCTAACTTAAAATGGACCTTTACCCTTTGACTAAAAATCATATCAGCATACAGCTCTGCATGCTGATATGAAATCATCTTACATTCATTAGCTAAACAAACATTTATTTTACTAACCATTTCTTTTTCCCCCACTTCCTGGTCCACTGACAAATGATGCAATGTGCCCAAGCATTGCATCCTGGGAAGGTTTCATCAGCAGTATTGCTGGGACATATCATCTGTAAACTCTTGAGATTTCAAGGAAAAGCATTTTCCTCCCCTGAGATGTGCATGGTCACATGTCCTAATCACATTTGCCAAAGTTCCAGGAAGTAAAGGGAGATCTAGTAACCTGCTCTTAGTTAAAATGGCCACTGTCAGAAGATTGGGGAAGAAAATAAAAACAAGGTATGCAATAAATACAAAGCCTGCAATTATCTAGAGGTCTCCCTGTTTGTAGATTGTTACTACTAAACAATTGTCAAGGTGCCTTTGTTATTTAAGATATGGGTAAAGTTCCTCTTCATCCATATGCCAGAGTTTTGGACATACAAATGGCAAGAAGGAGAAGTCTCACACACACAATATGAATACATTTTTTCGATTTTGTTTTTAGTTAATCATGAGAAACACTTGTTTACAGGAGTATTTACAACACAATAAAATCTGTGTAGCAAATGAGGAAAGAATCACAATTCTATGCGACCAAGCAATTAAAATGCATGTATTGTTTAAACTTTAACCAGAAAAACAAAACCTGTCGTCTGGAGCACAACCACGTGAGCAACCTTCACCATTTCTTGTATCGCAAAAAAACAAAAGTCTTTACATACCTGAATCCTCATCAGAGACCCTGCTATTATGGTCAAACCACAGGCTACTCTGATGGGCAACCTACACTTCCAGGTAATGTTGGCGCCTGTTGCTACTGCCCACCACCCACATTACTATGATGGGCTGCCTCAATTGCCACCAGAAAGGTGAATGATGCAAAGAAAGGGAAGGGCAAGCTTCATCCATATTGGGATGTGCCAAAGCTTGGGCTGTAAGAAAAGCTAGGTATTGAGCAGTAATGGCAAAGTTCTTGAGGCTGCTCAAGGTATATGCAAGCATATTAAAATACACCTTTTTTAATGCAAATCTGTTTGAAGCTCAGTCATGCCATTTTTCTCTTATAGTCCTGAACCACCACATACCACGATGTATTATTGTTTGAAAATCCCTAAAAATTACTTTTCCTAATGGATATGTTCTTGCTCAGAGTTCTATGCTCTAGATTAGATATGTAATGGCCACATGCCTAATCACAGGTATCCTCAGGTGTCCACAAGTGCACAGGGCAGTGCAGTCAAATTCTGGTGCCGATCGGACCACACAATCAGTATTTACATTCACGGCAAAACCGCTTTAACAGAAAATGAAAAGTAATACTATGAAAATGGAGGTTCTTGGTGAAATGTGCAAATGACTGAATATCTGTCATTTCAATCATTCTTCACTAACTGGTAATGTTAGTAAATTATGCATCAAAGCCTATGAGAAAATTTTATGCAGCACAATAGTTAATTTACAGAAAACTATCCAGACTTGTAAAATCCAAGCCTTTTCTAAAACGCTTTCATTAAAATCAGCAATAACCAATTTTAGGATTTCACGGTTTGCTGAACTAGCAAACAACCAACAAGCAGGGACACCTCAGTCACATCACAAATGAAGGATTAAATTGGCTGCATGTCCACATCGGCCATGTGTTGGAAGATTGGAACATACAGGTAGGCATGCTGATATCCGCAGGGGCCAGAAAGTTTGAGGAGGGAAGGACTGGTTGGGTCCAAAATGGGGGCAAAACACCCTTCTTCTTGGGAAACAGGTTTGGGTAGAAACTTTGTTTCTTTCCATCTCTGGTAAGATGACAATGACTCATTGGGAGAGGATTTGTACCAGGGCAGGAAAAAGGCGAAAAACATTGCAAGGACATGGGAAGATGTGACAGCATGAAGTGGGGCAAATGTAAAATTAGATCTAGCCTCCCTGGGCACCATGTTTGGCAAGGTGGATGCAGAAGCAAACTGTCATCCCCCCACTAAGTTGGGGAATTCCTACATTCCAAGAACATGTTCACCAGTTTAAAGGTTTTCGCATCCAAGGCTACAAGGGACATGAGCCCCAGCCTTGAACTCGGGCTTAGAAGTCTAGAGACTAAAATGAACTCTTAGATCAGATCCAGTGGAAGACTAATTTCAACCTGAGCCCTATCTTCTTTTTTTTTGTAGCTGGGGTACTCTTTCCTGCCATATCTAGAATGAAGCTGGCCAAGGAAGCTTACAGGACAGTCTCCTTCAAAAGGCTTATGCAGTAAGCAATGTTTGCACTACTTATCAGCAAACCAGCATTTTAAGTCCGAGTCCGCCACATATGTACAAAACAGGAAACGTATTCTAAAAATGAGGCCTACAATATCCACATGCCTATGAACACAGTAGTATAGGGCAACAAGCAAGAACTCCAACTGATGCAAAACCAAACTAGCCCCTTAGATCGGGAACCTTAGATATATCCTTGGTCTGAAAAACCAAGGATTGGCAAATGGACATGACAATGGCATGTCACAGAACAGGCCAGTAGAAGCAAAATTTGCAAAACGTTTCCAGTCTTTTGTCCAGCAGATCCTAAAACACCAGGATGTCCTCAACAGGGACAGACAGGGGTTTGGTAGGGCAAGAAAGGGCCAGGCCCACCACAGGGAGGCACCACTTAAAAGCCTCCTCCATGGGCTATAGCTTGGCAAAAAGTTTAGGAGGGAAAAATAGCTAGTCAGGAGAGGACCAGTTACCATACCCCCACCACAAAATCATCTTTGAAGGATATGTGATATTTTTCCCTGTTCTCAGCTGTGCATAGAAGCAATCATGGCAGTGTTTTTTGCCTAAAATCCCACAGTTGCAGAAATGTTCTCCCTGGACAAGGCACAGGAGGGTGTTACTCCAGACAGAGCTTAGGAAGATTCCAACAGGCTTCAGATTCCAGGAAAGTCTTCAGCATCAGGATCAAGGAAGGGACACTGCTACGGGCGCCCAAGAGTTGTTAGTTGATTGTGAGCAAGGAAGATCTGCAGGACCGGTTCTCTTGTGCTTATGAACCACCATACTACTAGTATGAAAAGTGAGCAGGGCCAAAAAGGGTATCCACATACAACCAGCTGCAGAGAGGAGGGGTTCACTCCAAGTTGTGGTAAAACAGACTGACCCTGGAACCTCGCATGGAGACTGCGTCGAGTCTTGTGCAGGCCTACAGTAGGAAAGGCAAGCTGGGGGTAGTACTTCTGCTCGAAATAATGAAAGCACTGTTGGCTGAGACTAAGACAAGGGAGCATGGAGCCGGCTTCCCAGCCAATCAGGAAGCCAGACGCCGTGTCATTACACGGCGCCCGGCTTCCTGATTGGCCAGAAAGCCGGCTCCATGCTTTCTCGTCACCTAGTCACGAGAAGCATGGGGAATGCTTCCTTGCTAATCAGGAAGCCAGGTGTCGAGTCATTGCACGCCGCCTGGCTTCCTAAATGGGACTTCCAGTAATCGGTATCGGCGAGTACCAAAAAAAAAAAGTATTGGTACTCTTACTCGAAACCGAAATACCGGTATCGGTGTGTCCCTAGTGATGAGCAAACTGCATTCACTTGCTGCCAGACATCCTCCTCGAGGGAGGACATATATAGTTTTGTTCGTATTATAGAAGACATTTATACAAAACCACTATACATTGCCTTTAAGATCCAGAAATCTACATTTGGCTAAGCGGTTTGTGAGTATTTATGTTGCATTTGCAAACGGGATGTTAAAATGATGCATTCAAACTGAATGTAAAATTAATGTGGTTTTGAAATGGATACATGTCAACACATGGGAGACTTTTTAATCTTTGATTCCCTCATCTGTTGATCTCACGTCAACTACACCGATTTATTTAACAGTCTAAAAGGCCTTCTAGTGGCCTACAATGAACTGCTTTGATAGTTATTTTCAGTGAAGTGATTACATCATGTAAAACAGCACAGTGATGTTAGTCTACTCAACGTGTGTCATTGTTTTAAAAACCTTCTTTGTATAGTTTATGTGTACATAAGGGCAGCCATATTCTCATTATAAACAGGCTTTGCTCCCAGTTTTGCATTATTACATGATTGTGCTTTACGTATCCTTCTCAAAAGGTAGCCAGAGTAAAATTAGGGTTGCACAGATACCAAGTACAGTACTGGGTACAAGTACGAGTACATGTACCGATACTTTTGAGCTCCAAGACTACACTAGAGAAAAATTCAAAAGTTAGGAGGCAGCTGTCCTTTGTAAGGAGCACACGGAGCTCCTGGGATTTTTACATCTCTGTTTTAATGTACGATTTTGTTTTTATAAATATAAAGGGATGCACAGATACCAGTTTTGCGAGTACAAGTACTGGTAGTTGCCGAGTACTTACAAGTACTGATACATTTTTGTTTAGTGTCATGTGACAGTTTTTCTAAAACAATACAGACTAATGATTTCAGGACAGTGGTGGAGCGCCAGAACCAGGTCCCAACTGGAACCACTGCAGCCCTGGTAGTTCTCATGAAAATGCCAAGTATCTGCACTGGTACTCGAAAAGTATCTGTGCATCCCTAAGTAAAATACTACACTATGGTGTCAATTCACAAAGCTTTTTTTGGCCGTTATTTATAAGAGATGGCACGCTATTTAGGTTTGCTCAATTCACCAAATGATTTAATGATTGGAATCTGCACCATTTAACGTCTGTACAAGTGATATTTTATTGTGTAACTAACATTTCAACCCTTATTTTAACAAGCCTAAATCGTTTAATATGTACAGAAGTGCAATTCACAATCGTTTAATATGTACAGAAGTGCAATTCACAAAAGATAGTTTGCCCATTTATCAACCGTTAAGACAATCGTAACATAAGCACCTCCTTCAGAGTGTCTTTATGAGTTTTCAGGTGGTATTTTCAGCTATAAGAGGGAGATTCGTGAGATTAATTAACTTCTGGTAGTGAAGCCTCTTTTTTTGCTGTTTTAGGAAGATGGCATGGTTTGTGGGAGGGAGGACAAGGAATCAAATTGTAGGAAGGAAGCTGTAACTGGAAGATAAACTCAAACAGACCTAACCACAGAGTGCAGAGCCACCTTCTGGGAATGTTTTAAAGCAGGACAAAAGGAAGGACACTAGGGAAAAAACTGAGTTCCTGGAGCTGTAGGTGTTATTTGAGGGTCCTCACAGCTCTGGCCAATGTTCAATCACTGGAGGATACCTGCACATTACCCCATCTTGTCTTGTCTGCCTGTCCTGTATGATCAAGAAAATGGGAATTCTCAGGAGCATTGTTATTGCTTCAACAACAAAAACCCTCAGGTGTAAATGGGAGCTTACTGTTAAAGGGGTCTGCCTAATACACAAAGAGGGTGACCACTTCCAGCACTGATTATGTAAATGCATGTAAAGAGTGATGTCACTACCTGTGCGCCTTGCTCTCAAAGTATCAGCCATATGAAGGAGATTAACCTCCACCAACCATCTCCAAAGGTCAGCCCGGCATAATGAAAGTGGAGATCATTAGGCATGGCACAAAAGCTATGTAAATATGCAAACTGCAACTTATGCAGTATGTGTGGGGATGCTGAAAGATTTTCTTACAAAGGGATGAGGTGTGAATATTTTCCATAAAAACTGATCCAAAAAAAAAATCCCCACTAAAAAAACTAAGATCACATTCTTCTTTCATCCCTTTGGATCTGACCTCGAGACTGAAGATCTGGACAATCTTAAAGAGTCCAAAGTTCTGGTGTGTAAACATACTAGGTCAGCATACAAAACCCTCCTTGGCCAAAGCAGAGGTATGAAGTACAAGAATGCATCCACCATTAGGTCCCATGACCTGGATACAAACCTGCTCTTTTTTTGTGGAAACCATACAACCTTCAGTTGCATGTCTAGTGTCCACCATTGAAGATAGCCTGGAGCACCTCCTGATGGAGGATCATTCCAAGCGGTCAACTTCTGACAATTTTCCACATTAGGAACAAACTGGACAGTGCTGCTATATACTGTTGCCGCTAACTCAGAATTGATTGTAGCTCTGGCCACTACAAGATCTTTATAGATGTAAGGTACTGAGGCAACATTGAAGGACTGAATCTGAAGCATGTGTAAGGCAAGTAATGCATCCCAGCGTAGGAGTTCCTCCAGGAGCATGGTCAAAGTTTCAACTCTTGCAGCAACCAACACAACTTTACAGACTAGGTGCCCAGAATTCTGATTCAGCCTTTGAGGCTTAAGTCCATTGTAATCACCTTCCAACAACAGTAGAAGTAGGTATCTGTTTGCCATTAAGGCCACCACTGCAAAGATGCCTTTGCTCGAGACAGCAACTAGACTTCATTGGTCCTATGAAGACAGGATGTCACTCTGAAACTGTGCAAAGGGGGTATTGCACGGTGTGTAACTGTCACGATCTGAGCTTTCCCGAGGCCGGAAAACCGTGTGGGTCGCTCCCTTACATCGGGAGACGTCGGCCGCTGTAAGTCAGAAAAAAAAATACCATTGGAATACATAGCTAGATTCCTATTGGCTATTTCACTTTGCAATAGCCAATAGCAAACTAACTATTGCACCCGCCCTCTGCTGCTGCCAATCAGCAGAGGGTGACCTGCAGTTCTCCATCAGGTCCCCTTCTAGTGATTGACAGCAGCAGAGGGCGGATGTAATAGCTAGTTTGCTATTGCAAAGTGAAATAGCCAATAGGAATCTAGCTATGCATTCCTTAGGTGGTTTTTGTTTTTATTTTTTTATTCTGATGGCGTACATAACGCGGTTATATCAATAGTGCAGCTACCAAAAAGATTGTGCTTTCTACTCTATCTCTCACTATCTGCTCAGGTAAGCCTGCACTCCGACCCCACACACGGTGCTGCATTAATGTATTGCTGGGGTAGTGGGATTTATAGTCCTCTATAGCCGATGGTACATTGTGCTGTATATGTACCATCAGCTATAGAGGACAACAAATACCAGCAATACATTATACACTGCATGTAAAATGTACTATTGCTGGCATTTGTTGCATTCCTATATAGCTGGTGGGATTCTGCATTGTGCCACATAATAATGATACAGCGCAATGCAGAATACCACCAGCTATATAGGACTACAAATCCCAGCAATAATAAATTATACGGCGCAATGGATAATAACACCATCTATAGAGGAATACATCAGATCCCAGCAATAATACATTATATAAAGCGCAATGCAGAATACCAGCAGCTACAGAGGACTACAAATCCCAGCAATAATTAATTCTACAGCGCAACGCAGAACACCAGCTACAGAGGACTACAAATCCCAGCAATAGAACATTATAGTATAATGGACTATTGCTGCGATTTGTTGTATTCCTCTGGGATTCGTTGTCTCCTTTAAGCAGTGGTTCTTAACCTGTGGGTCGCTGTGTAATTTCTGCTGTGCTAGGTGAGAGTCCTCCTCAGCCCTCTCCTAGCGCAGCAGTGTCAGTTCTCCCGCCACGCCGCCAGATGTCGCTGCAGCAGCCGCGCCATCCCTAAATTTTACCGTTGGGGGTCACCACAACTTGGCAAATGTTACCAAGGGGTCCCGGCCCTAGAAAGGTTGAGAACCACTTTTCTACGGAGTCTGTGCTTTCAGGAAATGTACAACACTCGGGGGTTTTAAGTAATCTTTAGGCCTAAAATGTGGATTGCAACGTGTGCAAAAAATACCTTGGCAGCAAAAGGTTTAATGAATGTTAAAGAAAATAGAAACAAAGAAGAATAAACAGAAGATTAAAATCGTAGCCACTACGTATAAGGGCTGGTAAGCTGCAATAGATTACACTACTTGGGTTTAGATAGCCATTAATAGACCCTGCCTCTAGTGGTTAATCTACAAACCTTTTGCATAAAATACAATGCGGTCAATTCACAAAGTTGTTTTTTTTGCTGATTTCAGACATTTGATAAGATATTGCACACTATATAGGGTTGTTCAATTCACCAAAATGATTTTAACGCTTGGAATCTCCAAAATGTATCGTGTTTGCAGAGTGATATTTTATCGTGTAACTCGTTATTTAACGTTTCTATCCATATTTTAAAAAACCTAATCATGAAATAGGTACAGAAGTGCAATTCACAAAAAAATGTTGCCCATTTATCGACCATTAGACAATCGTTACATAAGCACCTCCTTCAGTGTCGTTATAACAGTTTTAGGGTGGTATTTTCTGCTCTGAGGGGGAGATTTGTGAGGTGAATTGGCAACTTCTGCTAGTGAAGCCTCTTTTTTGCAGCTTTTGGAAGAGGGAACCATTTGCCTGTGTTTTTATTATATTAAACTTTGTAATGTGTAAACGGCAACAGTTTTGATAAGGTTTACAAACAATGCTGTCTGTTGAAAACACAGCATTTGTAGCACTGTTATCATCTGGTCCCAGAATGCAGCAAACATATTTTAACACCTTAAACATTAATTCTACGATTGAAGACTTAAAAATGATGCTTCAGTTGCTAAAATAACGTTGAACACTTAAAAATAGCAATTCCCTAATGCTTCAGTCGGAAGCCTTAACGAGCATGCTAAATATTGATTAGCACTCGTGAATACAATGTTGTTAAACAAAAATAAGGAGAGAAATTAACTGGAGAGCAAAACGTTTCTCTGTGAATTGACCCCAATATATGTAAAAAATGATAAATGTGAAAGTCACATTGAATATTGCTTTAAAAGTAGAGTACTGAGCAAAAATTAAAAACAAATGTAAAAATATTTTTCACCAATAATCCATTACACTTTCTTTTTAGGCCCCATACACGTATGTGCAGTCTAGTGTGTATACAGTATGCACACCAGGGGTTGGCGTGTTCATATTATAGGGGCCAGTCTGTTTAACCATACATTTGCATTGTAATATGGCAACAATAATGCTGTAACATTTCATTAAAACCAACATTTGATAATACAGAACATTGAAGTGCCATTAACCCCTTCGTGACTGACGACGTACAGTGTACGTCGCCAGCATCGGGATTTTAACATATCTACTGCTAACAAGCAGTAGATATATGCTAAAACATTTAACAAAATAAAAGTTACCAAATAGGTAAAAACTTTCTTCTGTCTCCACCGCTTGCTCCCGGCTGCTCAAGCGGCTGTGCAGGAGGATGTGGTGCGGGCGCATGCGCATTGAAGATCACCGGAGGGGAGAAGAGCAGAGACTCACTAAGTGAATGCACGCAGCCAGACAGACTCCATGGGACAGGAAGAGACAGCAGTCTGTGCTGGATCAGAGACTGGCAACAGAACTGGAGGGACTACTGAAAACTACTGGAAAAAAAGATGGATCAAGAGGAATTACTTAAGGGTAAGTCCTTAAAGCAGCATTGGGGGAATGTGACTAATACCACCAAGTGCTAAACAAAAATGTATATTTTCCCTGTCACTAAAAAAAGACCATCTTACAGTGGTTAAAGAACAGTACAAAGTCTGAATATACCATTCAAAACTACCCAAGTACCAATCCAATAACCACTTAATGTGCCATGAACACATATTCGAACATGATCATAATGTTACAAAAACGCTTCTAAAAAAAAAAAAAATCAAAAATGAAGTACACAAAGCAAATTTTTAAATGTAAGCATATGGGAGTCCAGTAAAAAAAAAACCTGTCATACTTTCCTTGCTGCGCTCCCAATGGGTAACTCCCTTCACTACCATTGAGACTCAAGTCTAACATTTTCGAGTTGCCGCAGGAATAGAGCGTAATCTCCCATTACGGGTACTTGTTTCAGTGACTAATTTCAAAAGGTGGGATTTTCTCATTTCATGGAACTTTCACTTCCTGTTGTGTTGTATAATATTACAAATAAGTTCAACATACATAGTTTTATCAATGTCACACATGATCATGGAAATAAAGGAACTATGTATTTGCCCACTTTGTGTCAAGTTGGTGCCAAAAATGGTTTGCCTTTGTGACCTGTTCCAAAAACAAAGATACAGTACTGTGCAAAAGTAAGGATGCAATTTATAAAGCCTACAAAGGTTTAAAAATAAACAGGAAAAAAAAAAGAAATTAAATCTATATTTGATGTGTCGAGCTTTGACACTAAGACCGCATCAATTCTCCTAAACACAGTTCCATAGTTTGCAAGGAACTCTGCAGGTTTGTTCCAAACATCTAGAAGCACTTAACGCAGTAGTTGGGCGCCATAGGTTGTCGCATTTGCTTTTATCTCTTCATGCAATTCTATAGGCCGGTCAGTCTATATTGCTATAGGCCGGTCAGTCTAACATCGGTAGTTTGTAAAATGCTAGAGGGCATAATAAAGGATTATCTGGTAGAATTTGTTCAACAGGCTTATGATGTCGATCAGGACTCCGTGGGCAACATACCATTTCTTCCTCCTCTTCACTGTAGTTCCTTATGACTTAGGCGGTATGTAATGGGTCATTGTCATGCTGCAAAATGAAGTTGGGACCAATCAGACACCTCTCTAATGGTATTGCATGATCAGTAAGAATCTCCCTTTTACTTGATACCATTCTGACCAAATCCATGTGCAGAAATGCAGCCCCAAAACTGCAAGAAACCTCCACTATGTCTCAGTTGCCTACAGACACAAACTCTTGTACCGTTCTCCAGGCCTACAGCAAACAAAGTGCCTTCTACAGCTTATTTTAAAATTTGGACTCATTAGTTCAGAGCACCTGATGCTTTTTTTTTTTGCTTTTGTGCATAGGAGAGACACTTGGCCTTGTTTCCACACTGGATGTATGGTTTTAGTCACAAGTCATCCATTAAGGCCCGGTTCACACCTGAGCGTTTTACCTATGGGCATGGTTCTCACCTGCGTGTTTTACCACGCAATCCTACGCCCAAAGAAGTACAGGAGCTTCTTTGGGGCGTATTAACGCGCGTATCCGGATACCCCCTCGGAAACTCGCGTTTGCCGCGCGTTTCTTTTACCGCAAATCGCGCTGCAAACGCGACTTTTTAATACGCTAAGGTGTGAACCCAGCCTAAGACAACTCAAAGAATCCTCCAGACTGTGTGATGGGAGCCCGGGTTCTATTGGTTTCTTCCACTACTGATGGCACTACTGGGCATCTTCTGATTGCAAAGCAAATAAACATGTGTTTTATATACTGCAAGGTTTCTTGGCCCGATCACTGCCTTTATCCCCCCTCACCACTGCCTGTTTTTTGTGTGCTTCTGCAAGAGAGCTTTGACAGCACATCTGTAAATTCCTTTCTTCTACAAAATTTCTCCCTTTGAGACAACCCTGTGTAAAAGTTGCTATGCTCAGTCTTGCCACTGTGTAAGATTTTTTTTTTTTAAACTGTATTCAGCAAGCTCAACTTGTAGAGCATGGCTTTACCTTACCCAATTTCATTCCTCCCACACAGAGGATTCTGTTTGATTTAATGACCATATTTTAACCTACAGGTCACCTTGTTGTTCATTAGCACTGGTTTGGTATAACTGTTTAACTGCATTGGACCATATGGCTGCAAATCTTCTACTGTGTGCAAGTGTACCAGAGAGAATTGATGCCATGTGATAAGCCAAAAGGTGAATATTGAATTGATTTATATTTCTTCTCTTTATGCACTTTGTAGGTTAATAAATGCCATCATAACAAATGTACATTTTATGTAAAATAACGAACATATAAAGTCCAAAAGTCAAAACTAGTCTCAGTTTAGAACAGGTTCCCTGCCCCATTTTCACACTGCATTGTACACAGATCAAAAAAGTGAATCGGTTTGTGTTCACACCAAGGTAGGTAAAGTTTTCTACATGCACGCAATTGTGTTTTTGCATGATCCTATTTCGTAAAAATGCTAAAAAGGAAATCGTGGGCAATTACAAGACAAATAAGTGGTAAAAGTGAAAGTAGATCTACATGGCATCTTCTGCAACCCTCTCTGCTACTAAAATACACTGCAAACGTTAACACGCAAATTTTTTTTTGTCACATCAGATAAAATAAAGTCTGTGATGCTAAAATAACACTACTTTATCACACACATCACATGGTAAACAGAGTATGCAATAACAATTCCTTCATGTGTGAGTTATAGGTTCTAGCAAGAGTGGTAAAGAACAGATACAATATCTTCTAATCTCATAATGTTGAGCTTTGTGAATTGACCCTGCTGTGTACATTTGTGTGAGCATTTGCTAGCAAGCAATTCATGAAATAGGCATTAATCTCATCCATGTTCTTTGTTCAGAACTATGGTTAGTTTAATTTTCCATTGGATGGCTGGAACAGGACTATTGATGTGATCTGTTTCTTCAGAAGAAGAAAGTAGGGGACAGTAGGATCCATAAGCTCACTGGAAATACTTGCAATGTCACCTGTAACTACAATGTAGGAGATGCTGGTAAATAGTACAGGACAACCTACAGATCAGTGGTTATTAGAGCGCCTCAAGTGCAGCCCACCACTTTGAGAGCAAAGCACAATCGCAGTGTTTTCATTCACTGAGGTGCATTGTGTCAAAGTCTGGCAGCCCATTCAAAATTAAAAGGATGTTACACACCTCAATGCCTGAAAAATGTGGTCCTCATGCATTTTTTTGCAGGGTACTGCAACACAGTAAGGAGAAAGTGGGAGGAAAATAATCTCCATCACTGCAATACAGTAATAGTTTAACCCCGAGCATTGCCCTAAGTGGCTGCTATTCAAAACACTTTAGCTCTGGCATCAGTGCATGCAACAACCCCCAGCTTGGTGTCCCCAGCACTTGTTTTAGAGACCACAATATTAAATCCCACATTGGTGTCAGTGATCTAATTTTAAATAAACCAATAATGGGGGTTAAGAAGCAGTACCATTAAACCCCTCATTGGGGGACAGTAGAGATATTTAACCCCCCACTTCATAGGTGATGAGCACTGTTAACGTCCCTCCTGCACCGGTGCACCATAGCAATGCTATTAAACCCCCTAGTGAGCAACACTTTACAACCCCTTTCCTCCACCATTGGTGGTCAATGGCAGTTACATTTAACATCCTTCCCCCCAGCATTGGTGATAATTGGTTACTTGATCACATGCTCCTGTGCCACTTTCCCCAAGGAAGCTGGGAGTTTACTTGTACTGTCAAGTGGAGACCAAACTGAGGGGCAGTACAGTCTATTTCAGTGCTGGGTGCTAGAACACAGGACATGTTTCAATGTTTAGAACTCTGCTGCCAGTCTACTGCCCCGGAGACACTGGAGTCGTATCGCATGGCGCCTGGGACATGTAGTTCCAGGTTTTTTTCCCCTAACATTTAGCCCTGCCGTGGGCAAGTCGCAGCCGCTGTTTTCCGCTGTCAAGACAGTGGAGAGCTGCAGCTTTACATACAGAGCTGATCGGCAGGGAGACCAGCTGTGTGTCCTGTGATGCAATGTTTACATTGCCAAGCCTTCCATCAGAGGCAGGGGAGAGTACAGGCTCTAATAAATGGATGAGCCATCCATTCATTACCTCCTGGTGAAAAAGTGTAGCAGCAGCAGAAAAAAAAAAAAAATGTTTGAAATGCAACCCTTTCAGCCCCCCTCTTTTCTCAGCTTATCTGCTGTTTATTAATCCTTTCACCTTCCTTATCTTGCGCATCTATATAGTAACACCTTAATTTCCATCCTCCCACTGTATGTGACCTGTACATTAGTCCCTCCTCCCTCTGAGCATGGACTGGCACTCAGGCTACACACTATTCAGAGCAGCAATTAAGCCAGCCGCCCTCGGAGGACCCCCTCACCTTCCTCCTCGCCTCTGGTCTCGGCAGCTCCGGTAAGTAACGGTGTGTAGCTGGGTGTATCCTTATAGTGCCCTCACACAGGATGCAAGGACTGTCATTTAATGATTATATAATGATTATGTTCGGTTTAAGTTCACTATCTACTTGTGTTGATTGCACTAAAGTATTTATAGGTCTGTTTTCTAAGTTGCCATCAAGACCTTATTTAAATATAGTTTTGGTTAAAATTACTTTTTGTATCCGGACAAGTAGATTGTCATGAGGGACAAGTGGACTGGGCCCTACTTTAGTCCTTGGACAATAGTTTTTTTCTAAAATTTCAACACCCGTGCCCTATTGGTGCCCAGCAGGTGATGGACCCAGCACACAATATGACGCACAGAGAGACAGCTGGTGCATACTGCTGGATTCAAGTTGTCAAAGACGGTCCACAAAGCCAACTTTTTACAGTAATTTAATGTTAAATTTAATTTTAGACTGACAGTATGGCAAAGACGTTAAAAAGGTCAGTGCACCTAGAACTGATCCTTTATCAAGAATTCTATTGAAAGCATAATTTAAGATTTGGGCATTTAAGGTCAGCTCTAGTCAAACATTTTAGTGTAAGGTAAGGGTAAAAACCTCCTTTTTTTGCCCTCTCATCCTGTCCCAGAGACTGTTTTTAATAGACTAGAAGAAAGGCGAGTCAGGCTTGTATTATTCTGATGTGGCTACTAGTGCTGCACAAATTCTAGGCGCACAGTAATAGGTCCACATTTTTAGGTTGTATATATTTTCTAAGTACAAGGTAATGGGACCCCATTTTTAGATGTTTTCTAAGTACATGGTGGAATGTGGTTTATGGATGTAAAAAACATTGTTAAAGATTTTAAATTGAATTTCTTGTGTTCTTAAAAGTAGGACACCAGCCATATTCTTTCTGGTTTTGGGGGAAAGGTTAGAATCAGTCAAGTTTGTATTGCTGTCCCTACTGGGGAGAGCCTTATTCCCAGTCAGTAGGGAAGAAAGCAAGGGGGTAATCCAAAATGTAGCATTTGTCCCTGGAACAAGGGCAAGAGAGAATCTTGCAGTGCTAATACCCATCCTGGTTGGAACAGTCAAAGGTAAAAATTTCTCCTCACTTCAAATTGTGCATCTTGGGACAGAAAGCAGGGAGAAACCTTGTTGGGATGACAGCAATTAAACAAAAACCTAATGCTTTTTAGTCCTTCACCACTTTATTCAATGTTCGAAAAAGGTATGGCCAAGTTTTAATTAATGATTTTGCAAAGTTTACTTCTCACTACATTTGTCAAAACTCAGAAAACAAATGTATATAACAAAACCATAAATTATCTCAGGTGTATTTCTCAAGTCTGGAAAGCAAACCGGTCCAATACTAGGTGATATAACAGGATTTCTGCATAGAGGGTACTGTTCTTTCCTTGCACTCCCTGCTGTCAGTCCTGAGCAATACACGCCCCTGCTTTTTCCCACAATACAGTGCTCAATGCCCGAGTGGGTAGTCACCAGGTCCGAATGTTGTCATGTGGCTGCAAGTGAGGGCAAATGTAGCTCTATGTAACTTTGCACTTTCAGGAAGTTAAAAAAACACACAAGGTCTTGGCAGAAGTGGAATGAAGGAAGCCAAATACAGGATGCTTCTATTGTGCCTTAAATGCAGTGAACCAGTTACTTTACCTGATACGGACAAAGTAAATTCATTTTAAAACATTAGAAATATTGTGCTGCTCTCCAATACTAATGATTCTTTGTGAATGAATAAAATTTGTGAATAAAGTGCTACATGCAGTTCTGTGATCTGTGCACCTAAATCCTGAATTTCAATATATACATTATATTGAAATTCAGGATTTAGGTGCACAGATCACAGAACTGCATGTAGCACTTTATTCAAACTTTTGTTCACATTAGAAGTTATTATTCAGTCATTAGAAGTGTTTTAATACTAGAGCAGCACACACTGATATTTGTAATACTATTAATTATGACACTAGTGCTGGCTAGGTATCAGGTTAGGCATCAGTGCAGAAATAAACCAACTTGAAATTCATTTTAAAACATTACTCACTATAGGCTGTATCTCTAACACATACAAGGATACATAAACCAAACTATAACTAAAGGGATTTAAATATGACCAAATTTGTAGAAGGGAACATCCCAAAAAGGTAATATGTAAAAATAATTCATACCTGTTATTTTATCCCGCACGAGCTTACAGGATTCAATCTCACCAATACTTCCAAATAAGCTCTTCAATTCCTCCTGGGTCATGTTCTGAGGAAGGTAGTTTACTATTAAATTAGTCTTGCTGTCCTCTGTATTGCTGGAGTCCACAGGTGATGTGCAGCTGTTTATGGAGTTTGGACAATTGCCTGTGTTATTGCATGTGGGACCATTGGACAACTGTGTTTCCATGGCAGCTATTACCTGCTAACGAGAGAGGAGGGGAAGGGGTAAGAGAAGTATATTTCAGAACAAGTGTTTATTGTGAAAGATAAAATGTCTACAGATTTTGCTAGGCTCTATTACTTCACCTATTCCAGATGACACAGCACATAACAAATAGAATATATATCATCTACTAATGTTGAATTTCTATTTCTGAATTAAAAACAAAAGCATCACTTTAAAAGTAAATTGACATTAGCTGCTGTTAGCTGATTGTATTAGCACCAACGTTTATACGTTTTGACTGAAATTGGAAGTGTGTAAATATTTTTTGCCATGATCATTGCAAATTCTCTCATTTTATAATAAAAATATCCATAACAGAAATAATTGCATATAGCTATATAATTTATTTACAGCTATCCAACTGACATAGTAAACGACATTAGGCAAATCCTCATTTAACGTTTTCCATTAGTATTTTCAGGGTTTGTGTTCTGTAAGGAGAGTTCGCCTATACTTTTTGACTAACAGGTCTCCTTACTAAGCTTAAAGTGTATTTATAGCCATGACCATGTTAAGTCCATTGTCAGGTAGTATTTTGCTGCCCAAGTCGTCTTGGGAGATTTCCCATCATTTCCTGTACAAGAGACACAGCAGAAGTAAAATGTAAGAGGACAACTTTCCAATGTGAGGGGATATCCCCAGTTGTTGTGGCTTTACATAGACTAAAGCTGGCTATTCACATATTTTCTTAGTTCAACCTGCAGATGGATGAAAATATAAACAGATTGCTCCATCAAATCGAGCGTGGATGGGGTAAATCCCGTTTTTATTGTAATCGGACAGGGGCTGGCAGCCGCTAAAAATAGTTATTCAAATTGTTGAAGCAGGACTAGTCAAATCCCATGTAGGCAAAAGCCTTGAGGAAGAAGCAAGCACCAACAACTCTCTCCCATTGGCCAAGGTTCTCAGCTCAAAATCAGCACAAAGTAAAGAATGATCAGAATTATACTTTCCTAGTCAGAAATGTACAATGGGTCTTAACCACTTGCTGACCTACAAGCGTAAAAGGGACCCATTTTATGCTGTTGCAGAGCAGGAGGAGAGCAAGCAAAAAAAATCTTCTACATGCCATCTTCTGAAATGAGCGTGGAATTTGAAGATCTATGCAGCAAACAAGGTAATGACTATTTACTAGAATTGAACGATGGTGATCACATGATATTTTGTTTCTTTTGCTATAAAGTGACTCTAATGTTAAAGATCTGCCATCTGAAAGCAAAACAGAAGGACAAAATCCTTGCAGATAGCAGAACTGAGTACCTGTCATTTTCTGCCCAGTACAAGTTATATAGCATTTAGGTTTTTTCTTCTAACTGTGGCTCTTGACGAAGATTGACCCTCACTTCCTACCCTGGAGCAATGCCACCAGTACAAGTAGTAAAGGAAAAATGGCAATAAATGCAACCCCATGAGTAGGGTGTGGGGAGGCGAAAAAACTAACTTTTCTATTCCAAGTCTCTAAAGCAGATTTCCCCTCACTTTCTGCTATAGTGACAATGTCACTAGGACAGGTAGTGAAAGGCGTTTTCTCCAGTGAGCAAAAAAAAAAATTGACATGGCTTCTGTTGACGACTCTGTACAAAATAAAGTTTTTGCTAGAGATATACTTTAAAACAGGTAGTGTATTATCAAGGACTACAATCCTGGCAAAAGACAGGTCTCAATATTCTGTATAGGGCTGCAACAACTAATCGACTATCGATTATAATCGATTATTGAAAAAGTTGTCAACTTTTTCAATCATCGATTAATCGGCTTCCGATTGGTTGGCCCTGTTCACGGCTCCACACACGCTGCGCGCCGCACCTCCTCCCCACCTCACGTTCGCCGCTGCCAGACCCGCCCGCAAAATTTTACACTTTTCATTTCACTATATTGCACACCACACTTTTGTTTTCTTTTATACTTCCACCGCTCCAAGCTTGCTCCTGTGATGGACTACAATCTCAATACAAACTAGTAGTCCCATCACTGGAGCCATTTTTTAAAATGTATTTTATTTTTTAACCGATTAATCGAACTTAATAATCGGCTAACTAATCGATTTTGAAAATAATCGTTAGCTGCAGCTCTAATTCTGTAGATTACCCATTTATGGGCATCGCACATTTGGTTACTGTCCCCAAATAAGCTTTACTACTTTAATGAATTCTGACATGAATTAGAATGTTCTGTAATATCCATCCTGCAAATAATCTTTAGCCAAGGGAAAAATATTTCCCTGTACCTTCCAGAATGTAAAATAAAATCGTACCATAAACAGTGATGTAGAAGAGGTCAGAATTATGTTCTAAAATTGACATCAATAGAAATGATGTCAAAATGCTGGTACTGCTTGCAATTTATTGTATAGACCCTGCATTTCACTGCATTTGATGCATGCCCTGTAAAATCCCAATTTTGCTTTTGTTTAAAAATTTACATATTTAGGTATTTTTCATCCTTTGGGGGTATAACCTGCAATGCATTTCAACATGCCGTTTCTGTATGCAATTTACAGGACTAAGACTTCCTCATCCTTGTTTTATAGAATACTGCATTCAATACAATGCAAATATAAGGTGTTTTACATGGAGCAGGATTCATCCCTGCAAAAGGCTACCAGTAAAACTGCAGCTTATCCCACAAGCATGCAAAATGTATATAAAACATGCCAAATAAAATTTGTTCCATGGTAAGCAAGTCTCCCTGTGGTTTATTGATGCCTCAATATACAGGAAAGTAATATAGGCAATGTGTATCAATGTGAAGTGCATGATGCCTGAATGCACCTATAAATGCATCCAGGCCAATCTTTGGGCATTGTGTCTCACCAGTCAGTCAAAAGTGTCACCAGTCAGCATGACCGGACTATAGCCTTGCAATTTAAGTTGACATTTTTGGGGGACAGATAGAGCTTTCTTTGGAGGCATATAATCACCAAGGATTTTTTATTTTTTACTATTTAATGAAAAAGTACCGTAAATTTCGGAACAAACTTTTTTCCCCCCTATGTTATGTTAAAAGAACATTTATTCTTACCCATATTTTTGGTAAAATATAAAAAAGTTGGGGTCACGTCGGATAAATTGACACCAAACATGTCAAGCTTTAACATTGCGTGCGCCCCCAAAATCTGAAAAAAAACGACCACACAAAAAATTGGCCATAGGCGACGCTTTAAACGCTTTTACTGCTCATCAGTTTAGTGTTATCAGTGATGAATGGCCCTATATGTATTGCTTGCACGCCGACGTTCACGGTGATATGTAACATGTGCGGCACAATAGGCCGAATTGTCCTGTATTTTGGGGGCGGGGGTCTTAAAAAAATTAGTGTTTTATTTGTTTTAATGCTTCAATTTTTTTTAAACTATTTTTTTTACACTTAACTTTATTGCTATCACATGGGTGGCTAAGAAGTCCCCTATGTGATAGCCAATTTATATGACAGGTCCTCTTCTTTTAAACCATCAGGGGTCTCCAAGACCCCTAATGTCACCTAGGGACCCCCAGAGAAGCTAATGAAGCACAGATCTGCTTCACCAGCTTCTGAAGCTGGAGAGTGACAGCAGAATGCAGATGTGATGTAATATACATCACTTCCTTTATTCGGGGATCAGAGAGGAGAGCAGAGGGAGATCGTAATCAGAGGGATCCCTTTGATCTCCTCTAACAGAGCAGCCGTGCCGGTCCCAGCGGGTCTTGGGACCAGCATTGGAAGTGACAGCAGCTGCTAATACAAGCAAGCGTGAATGTAAAGCTCCCATACCGGCCGTTTAATTACAACGGCCGGCAAGCTACTCGTCCGGCTCTGGCGTCCTCTCCTCACAGACGAGAGAACAAGCGGATTTTCCAAGCCCTTTGCATATGTATCTTGGGAGATGAGGCTACCTCCTCCTGCGATTTCTCCGGCCCTGGGTTTGGGTAAAAATGCACACAGTATATTTTTGGGAGGAGATCTTGAATATACAGAACACATACATGTTGGGAAAGTTTTACAGAGCATCATTTTGTCAAACATATAGTCCCTTCTGCTTTATTAGCAATGTTTTGGCTTGGATAGTAAAATAATTAAATCCATGCTGCTGCAATTTATATGCTACCAAGAATAACCCCACAATTCAAGCAAACTAAATATGCTTTTATTTTCATTACGCAAAGTGGACCTTGAGAAAGGTTTTTCCCCCCAATTTTGTTCAATAAAGCCGAACAGAAAATGCAAGAAGTGAATTGCTAGGCCTTACATGCACAAAAGTAAAATTAAATACTATACCCAAACTGCCCTTAAATTCTTTACAATAAAAAGGATAGAGAGATGCTAACCATTTCTTATCCAATGTATAAAACTACTAATCTTCATTGAGAACAGTAAAAATCAGTCTCTTTAAACATGGTGGCTTAATGTGCTGCTACACAGCAAGGAAAAAAATCAAAATCCTGATTCTTAAAGAGCACATGTGCCCAGACTATGGACGGTATTTTATTTGCATATAGTCTTTACAAACATCAGGGGTGCAGGATTCCTACCACGACGTTGGGACATGCAGTTCCGAAACCAGGGCAGGTGCTTTTTTTTCTACATTTAGCCCTGGTGCGGACAAGCAGGGCTAAACATAGAGCCGGAGCTCATTTTGCACAAGTGATCTGGGCGGCTTACTTGTAGCAGCCTACTTGTCTCTCCCCACCTCCCCCCGCTGTGGTTTTCGGGGTTCCCCCTCAGAGACCCGGGACCATGGCAATGATTCCATGGGATGGATGAAGAGCGGGGAGCAGAGCAGTTAACGTCCGTTCTCCGATCTGCTTTGTGTGATCAGTAACACAGGAGCGCTGTACTCATCACTTCCTGCCTCAGCTGTTGCAACCCAGGCTGCACAGAAGATCAAGTACAATGCTGTGCTTGATCTTCTGTATTGGAAGGCAGGCTCCAAAAAGACAACTTGTCACCTCCAAACGCCATCACACAGGTGCTCATTAGCCCCTGTGTGATGGCAATAAAGTTGAGCGAAAAAAAATTTAAAATGAAAAACGTGTCTGAAGGTTCTCATTCATCCAGGTCATGGTATATCTGTAAAAAATAAGTCAAGACAACTGGACTTGCTGTATTTTTCTTGAAGTCTTTTCACTGGTCATCCATCCAGCTTTATCCATTCAGAATTAAGAAAGCTGGTCAGATGTCCAGTGAAACGTCCAAGAAAAATACAGCAAGTCCAGTTGCCCTGACTTATTTTTAACAGATAAAAATTAAAGTGATAAAGTAAAAGAAAAATTTGATAAAAACATTAAATAAAAAGTTTTTAAAATATTAAAACCCACAGTGTCACTGTGTGCCATATTGTGGTAGCCGGGCAGTAGCACTCTCTAAGGCCCCGTTCACATTGAGCGGTTCGCAAATCGCGCATTTGTCGCGATATTGCGCAAATGCTTGCATTGAGCAAGCTTGAATCGCGGCTAAATCCGCTCCAAAAAGGGTCCTGCTGTAGCGACACACGACCCCCGACAGCAGGACCCTTTGCCCCATTGATAAGCATTGGAGAGCGATATCGCACGGTAAATTGCCGCGATATCGCGGGATTACCGCGCGATCCTGCTGTCCAGCACAGCCTTGGGCTATGTATTTTGAATTTCGCTCACAATTTGTGAGCACTCATTGGTCAATGCTTAGCACAGTTAAATACAATTTTGGTTAAAACTATTTTTTGTGCCGGGACAAGTAGATTGTCCTAAGGGACAAGTAGATTGTCCTAAGGGACAAGTAGATTGTCCTAAGGGACAAGTAGATTGTCCTAAGGGACAAGTAGATTG
>NW_017308680.1:29727-32939 GCF_000935625.1 Nanorana parkeri
GGGACAAGTAGATTGTCCTAAGGGACAAGTAGATTGTCCTAAGGGACAAGTAGATTGTCCTAAGGGACAAGTAGATTGTCCTAAGGGACAAGTAGATTGGGCCCCAGCTTTAGACCTTTGACAATGTTTTTGTTTTTTTAAATCCACACCCCTGAAGCATTAAAAGACCTTTATAACAAGCCATCTCTGGCCAGTGTAGCAGCATATACTGTGAAGTAACTCATTCTCAAATAGCCTCAAAGATCGCAACAAAAACTCAAGTCAGTTTTCAGTGATTTCTAGTAGCTTTGGAACACCTGTTGTGTGTTTACATTTTTGGGCAACCAAATGTTTTAGAAAAAAAAAAAGATTTCCATGCCTTTGTTGTGAACTTAGGTGAATTGATCCACAATGTCTAGCCAAGTAGCCAATCTGGTTGTATGCCAAGAAACATTTTGATAGGAAGAGAGAGTGACAGATGAGTTCATCACTGTGCTGCTTCTCCCTTCTCTGTCCAGTCAAAGGCTAGGGCAGGGCCAGGAAAAACTGTACACCGAGAAAGTAGGTTGAGTGATGCTGGCCATCAGGGCCAACATCTAGAGGCAGAAAGTATGGCATGGGAAACCCCTGAATTGCAAATGAATGTTGCAGCAAAAGCTGGTTTTGGTATTTTATCTTTTAATATGCTACTTGTTTTTCATTTTTGGCTGGAGTTCTGCTTTTAAGTCATACGATAAACATACTGCATAGTCTGGGCATAGGTTCACTTAAATGGTCATTACCAGCAACCAACCAATCTGATTCCAGTTTTTAGTTATTAGAATCAGTAAATGCAATATATCTCAACTGGTTAGATGGGTAATTGCACTTTTTTGTACATTCTGCATATATACAACTGGACCAGCAAAACATTTTCAGCATTTAATCGTGTTCAGGTGGCACAAATGGTATATTAAGCCGAAATGCACGTGAACAGCTGCACTAGGCCGGGTGTGCTGAAATAATAGCATTGCTCAGCTACAGGACCATCTGCTCTGAATAAAATGACACTCCTATTGAAGTTTAACAGAGTAATGAATATATTCCTTTGGTAGGATCAACAAAACTGTTCACACAGTAGGTGCAGATAACTACAGTTCTGAGTAACTGGCACAGCACCCAATTAGAAGAAATGCATTTTAGAATACAAAACAGAAATAAAAAAAAAACACGCACAAAAGGTCTTTGAGACAATACCAAAACATTTAGTGGAAGTACAAAATGAAAGCCTTTGCAGATTCAAAGAGTAGTGTCACACCTATCCTCTGCTATCAAATTAGTAGAAAGTTTATTTTTAAACCTGTGGAAAAAGTTGCAACAGACCCCACATAAGCCCTTGCTCAGAAGGCTATCTTGCAGATCTGACAACTGCAGACATGCTGTAACATGTAGAATGCTCGATTCATATGAACTGATAAAACAGGTTTGCAAATTCCCACAGAGCACTAAAGTGCATTGACACTGAAGCTCCTGTGTATGGCAATGGCTTGGTGCATTTACCTGACCTGTATGACCCTCCCATTTGACCATAGATTAACAGAGCCTGTCACACTTGCCACAAGCTGCATCTGTAAGGTCTCGTTCACACCTAGGCGTATTGCATATGCGCGACCGTCGCGCGTTTTTTTACCGCGATTCGCGGTACAAAAGTCCCGCGACCGTCGTGCGTTTCCGAAGGCTACTTGGCTGTATCCCAATGGAAACGCGCAACAAAACGGCCCAAAGTAGTACCTGTACCTTTTCAGGCGTGGGCCGTTTTGTAGCGCGTTAGGGACGGGCGGAAATACGCCAAGGTGGGAACAAGACCATTGAATACAATGGGATTTATATTTTTGAGCGTTTTGTAGAGCGTTCGTCGAGCGTAGAACGCGCTACAAAACGTTCAGGTGTGAACGAGGGCTAAGACATGACTCATCTTGCCTGGATAAGTCTAAAGGTGCCCATACACGTTACGATTATCGTCTGATTTTCGTATGCGATCGACTTTTCGGCCGATAACCGTATGTGTGCATTGTAGTGGCCGACCGACAATACTGTACAAGCGTTCGACTTTCGTCTTTCAAGCATGTTTGAAAACTTTGCCCGATCGTACGATTTTCGCAAGGTTAGTGTCGTTTCCGTCCGTCAAAAATCGTACGATCTCCACTGCGCTTGCGCTAACAAAAATACAGCAATGCAATTACCGCAATTCGTCCGGGTGCTCTCGTTAATTACGGCCAACATAATCGTGCGATAATCGGGGCATGATGGGGCTGCCGTACGAAAATTGTACGACGGTCCAATCATCGGACAAAAAAAGGTTTGGCTGAAAATCGTAACGTGTATGGGCACCTTAACTCGTCAGTCTTGGCAACTCTTAGCCACTGTCAGTTGTATCCAAAATCAATTTGTAGAAGAATTTGAAACAAAAAATACTATTCTGCTAAAATTTCTGGTTTCACAAATACCTAGCACACAATTATGTTGACTGAATCTCTGGAAATAAAAACCTGGAACTTTATTTGACGCATAACAGTCTGTACAAAGTTTTCAAAACAAGAATTAATGTGTGTCACTACCCTTGAACTGGTAAGGATCATGTCTATAAAACAGTACAATAGAACACATCCTCATGGGAATGTGTAATTAGCTAGCATCAATTTAGTCTTGGTATAGCCTCTTCATACTGAAAGCCTATATAAATTTAATGAAAATCCCACAGACCCCAGTCCAAGGCTCTGCTGCCCACGAACCACTTCTAAGCAGAGAAGCCACATCACACAGTCTGACTGCCATGTTAGTTTGGAGTTGCCGTCTGAAATATGGACACAAAAAAGTACTGCATGTTAGATTAACAAGAAAATACAAAAACAGTATTACAGTAACTTTCCCAAGATTTGGGATACGCTAATAACCTGCTCCTCATAGGCAGGATTTGCAGAAAATATTAACATTACTATTATCTGAAAGATTTCAACTATTTTCATCAGTATTGAAAAATCTATGCACACCACAATCCTCATGCACAGATACTATTATCAATCATCATAATTCACTTTTAAAGTGCCTGACACTACTTGATCACATGTACACAGTGTACACCTTGTAAAAGCAGCAGCAATAAACTTTACTTTCTAGCAATCCTTTTGTTGAAACCCAAAACAGTATGTCACCAGGACACTGAGGATCTAAACATTAGAGTCAAATAAAAAGGA
>NW_017308680.1:34057-46493 GCF_000935625.1 Nanorana parkeri
CACATACACACACACACACACACATATACACACACACATATATATATATATACACACACATATACACACATATACATACACACACACACACATATATATATACACATATATATATACATAAATACATACACACAAACATATATACACAAAATATTATGCCTGATGGAGGCCCTGTGTGGTCCCAAAACAGCACTGTTATCCAGTGTCATTTTAGCACCCAATCTCACAAGGGGCTCACTGTGCAGTGGGACACCCATAGACCTTGCATTGAAATGCCATTGCAGGTATTACCCACTTCTGGGTTTGTAGAATACCTGGTCACCACCACACACTGGTTTCTGTTGCTGGCTTGTGTGGCATTACAGGAGGTTCAAATCGGTGGTAGGAACCAGTGTGCAGCAGTGGTAGAAAGTTTCCAAACCACACGAAGTTACAAATACCTACAGTGCGGGTGGAGAAGCAATGCGGAAGCATTTCAATGAAGAGCCACTGCAAAGGTTAAGTATATTGCCTTTTACAGAATGTGCATTATGTACAAAGGACTGCCTTCACACAAACTGAGAATTTCATAAAATGAAAAAAAAAATGATGCAGCTATACTGCAGTCTTAGTCATCTTTCCTTTGCTGTGTAGCTTGTCTTTGGCAAATAACAATTCCTATGTGGGCATGTTCGCCAAGAGCAGTTGTATGAACAAATAAGCGGCAAATGAAAATATACTAAAAAAAAAAAAAAAAAAAAAAAAGCACTGAAGGAGAAGTCTGAAGCTTCCAAAATTCGTAAGACAAGTTTCCTGTGCATATTCACAAGGAGGCTATCTAGAAGTAGCTACTGGAGTGAATAACCTAGTATGAAACATCTAACAAATTCCCCTAACATAGGGGGGCTTGCGAGCCCCCCTATGTGAAGGCAGTGACATAAAAAAAAAAAACTAAAAAACAGAATTTGCTATATAGCAGTTTTCACCCACCAAATGGCTTCAGCTATTAACAAATGTTGAGACTCGTGAGTGGCCCATTTATTTCACATATTAGGTATACAAACTATTTATAACTTTCAATTTATAACTTTCAATTTATAACTAATTGTTGTGGATATGTCCAAAAACTGTTAAATGATCAAATAGATATAGCACAAATCTGACAGATCACTTTTGTTCAATACCAAACATACAGTGGAAACATTTTGTCACGTTACAAAAGCCTATCAAGACATTTCAGAATTCCAGCACATGCCCCTCCAATCATTTATACGTAATCATTTTCAGCATATGTGGTTGAAATACAGACCACCAATCTTCTGAATGAAGAGAAAACCACACAAAATGAAAAATGGCATTTCCCAGCATAGTATTTTCTATTAGACAGCAGCCATCAGCTTTACCAGCGTCCACACAATACATGAAGAAAGTGCCTATGGATGTGTATCTAAGGTTTGTAGTGGTAGTCATCTCCTGCTCTAGGTAAGGATATCAAGCAGCTGTTTAAGTAGGATGGTGGATTAACAGGTCTTCCACACTATACCCGGAACAGGGGTGTGGACATTTAAAAAAAATACTACTTGTCCACAGGCTAAAGTGGGGGACGAGTCTACTTTTCCTAATGACAATCTACAATCAGCAGGCTTCCTGGCCAATCAGGAAACCGGGAGGCGGGCCATTAGTCACTTCCCCTCTTCCTGACTGCACGGGAAGCTGGCTCCATGTTCCCCTACGGTACTGCCAGTCAGAGGAAATCTTCCTCTGACCGGAAGTTTGAGTATTGGGGAAGGTATCTGAGCAAGGTATACTCGCCTAAAAACCGTATTTGACTGTGCTAAATAACGCTTCTCACTGGTCCTCGCGGTCACCTGACCAATGAGTGCTTGCAATTTGCGAGCGAAATTCAAAATGCACAGGGCAGGACTGCATTGAACAGCAGTACAGGGTACAGATAGTACGCCGCAAGGTAAGTATAGCCGGGGGGGTTGGGTTTGGGAGAGACCGGGCCAGATTTGATTGGGTCATTCCATTTTCCCACATTATTTGGGAAAGTGAACTTACCCTTTAATGCACATTGGGCGTGTAGGAGAGTTCACAATGTCCTACACATGCGTTTATTTGAATGCAGATGGCGTGGGCGGCGGGGTTGGTTTTATTTTATTTATTTTTTACTTGATCACTTATTTTTTTACATTTTTATTTTTTCCTTTTTAATTATTTACTTTTTCTTCCCACCTAATTTTATTCCTATTACATAGGGGCCCGCCGCTGCTCCTTCCATACAAGTGATCTGATCATACATTTAGCTCTGCTTGTCCGGAGAAGGACTAACATTTACAAAAAAGCTACTCGCCCGGCGCCCGAAACTGCATGTCCTGGGCGTCGGGTGATAGGAATTCCACACACCTGCCGGAAGTAATTTTCGAGATTACAATTTCTGTTTCTTTAAAGCAGAAATGAAGTTGGAAGGGGATTAGAAAATATATATTAAGACCCACATTCACACCCAGGTGTTTTGCCGCGTTTTTGATGCGTTCCAGTTTAAAAAAAAAAATGTTATTGTTTTTTTTGCTGGAGTGGGGCTGTCAGTATGTTAGCTGCAGTGGAGTGCGTTTTTGACGCGTTTGACGCGTTTTGCGTTTCCAGATCGTACAAAATGTGACATGCAGTATTTTTTCTGTCTTAACAGAACGGTAGCCCAGAAAACACATAGGGATACATTGGGATGCATTTTTAGTGCAGGAGCATACGGATCAGGCCAGCACAGAAAACGGACGTCGTGTGAACAGGCCCTCAAAGATAAGCGTGACTAAACTCTCAACACAAGAAATACCATTCATTTCAAATGGTCCCTGTTCACACCAGAGTTTTGTTGCAAGCTGTAAAATGCCAAGCGCTGGAAAAAGTACATGGGTGTTTGTTACCATAGACTTAAATGGAAACATGCGACAAGCATTTTGCACATTTCTGTGAGCGTTTTTGCACACTTTTGTCTATTGGCTGCAATGTCTCTCAATCTGCCAGCTAAAACGCACGCAATATACAAAAACAAAACACGCTAGACAAAACCGTGCACTAAAATGCACGAAAGGTGCGAATGCAGCCTAAGCGGTAGAGCTTTTTGGTACAAGTCAGTCTCTTGCACCACACTAGAAAAAAATATTTTTTTTTATACACTGCATGTGTTTCGTGTGCATTGTACTCCAAGATGCCAAGGTAATGTACATCTGCTGAAGTTGCATCACTGAGCGCCCAGTGGTCAAAAAAAGATGCCATCTGAGGACAAAAGAATAAGGCGGCAGCAATCACTAGAGGAAGGCAGGCAAACTAAGTGATAATGTGTACATTACAGAAAGAGCTCCCACAGTCACCCCAGCACAGTTTTCTGCTCTTCTTAAGGTGCTGGCATTACGCTTATGAAAATATTATTTACATAACGATAACTGAAAACTGGAAGGAATTGTCTATCCTATAAATACTATATCCTTTAAAAATCATGGAACTATGGTTTCGGTTAACCTGTATGCCTTGACTACTAGGACGCATTTGCTGCTGTTACATTGAAAATATTCCTAAACCCAAAAACAAATATATAATCTATTGCAGCTTACCAGTCCTTAGATGTGGTGGCTGCATGATTTCTCTTTTTTCAGGCACTTATTTCAACATGGTAAACCTGCAAATAATACTTGCGTATACACTAATTTCTTCATTTTATCTATAGAGAGGATGATTGACATAGGTTGGACTTCAAACATGTCTGCCTTGGTTTTTTTTATTGCATTGTAAATTGGTGGGACTAGTAGTTTAGACAAGATAGATAAGGGGTGTTTGTGCTTTTTCAGCTCATAAAAGTGACTAGGACAATGCATTTTCTGTAATTCACACAAATGTGCTTAGCCTTAAAAAAAACCTGTAGCCACCATATCCAAGGACTGGTAAGCTGCAATATATTACCTTTTTGTTTTGGGGTTTAGAGAAGATTTAACACATAGCAGTGCTTGTGTTACCAATGAGCTTTATAAACACACACGCCAACCAGAACCGACTCCTTCACAAACATTAGCAGGAATAGATCAACTTCATTTTAAGATAAATACCCCAAGCAAACACTCCTCTTTCCCTGCACAGCAGGAAGGCCACATCAGTTTGCTATGCAAGTATACATCTGAGGTGTAATATAGAGTGTTATAGTATTAAAAGTCTTAACCATTTTGTCAATAATAATGAATCCAGATCAAAATCTACATTGCCCAGCAAAGCATTGCTTTACATGTTTGCCTAAACACTTACAGCCATCATGTTTCTGAACAGCTGCTTCCAAGTCTCTCAGCTCTGCTTCCATGAACTTCCAGTCCAACACTAGATCAAGAGACAGAACAATGATCTCCAGCAGCTGATTACTAGCTTGGCAAAGAGGAGGGAGAAGGGGGAGCAGGAAGCAGAGAAATGTATTGCCTTGTTGTGTGTTTGTGGAGATACACAGCTTACTAGCGCACACAAGGGCAGCTGCATAGCACTCTGCTTGAGAGAGGAGGCACTCTAAAACAGGAAGTCAGGACCAGTGCTCAGGGGACCAGCTGATTCTGCAGGACGCAAACTTTTAAAAATCGAGAAGCGGCATCCACTGTAAGTCGTTTCATCAGCATTTGAAATAGCTTAAAATCCTTTTGATTTTAATTTAAATTTGACGAGGGGAGGCTTTGGTGTACATTTTCTGAAAAGCACTTTCTTTAAGAACCAGTTTAAAACCAGAAACATAAGACCGTCAGCTGCGGGAGAGCCGTTTGTCTTAATGAACTTTTGATTCTTAGCTAATAAAAATGTATACAACTTACTCCTGTAACCTTTACATTTTGATATAAGAAATCACACTAGCAGTCTGAGTTCCTCTAGGCTATTTAAAAAAGAAGCCAAAAACGTAGTGTTAAGAAAACAGGTGTGAGAAGGGTGCCCACAGGCAAGTCAGTGTATGTAGTTATGAAAAATAACTTTTAAACATTAAAGGGAGAACTATGAGGTGAGTGCTTTTCACTCACCTCATAGTTCTAGCCGACCTGTGACAATGAGACTGTCACAGGTCGGCTCAGTAGATCGGGAAGTGAGCGAACACATATTGGCGTTCGCTCACTTCTCGATCCTGTCAGGGCAGAAAGTCGTGACAGGGGAGGGGCTGGATGCCTCTAGATAGGCAGAGCCAGCTGTCAGTCACGCAGCTGGGCAGATCCAGACATAATTGTCGTTTCAGCTGCGGCGTCTCAGTATACCGCGAGCTGCAGCTCGCGGTATATTGAGCTTTGGGTAACGGGAGGACGCTAGTTTGTGTCCTCCCGTTACCCTTCGGAGAACTATGGGGAAAAGCCCTAACCCCATAGCTATCCTTTAAGTCGACAAGTACAACCATTCATGTCTATGACCCCCAGTGCATGTCAGCGTTTTGTGGTAAACAGAAGTACGCCTGTAGCAGGAAATACTACATGAGCTACTTTGGGGTTGATTTCAGCATGTTTTGTCCCATAGACTCAATTGAAAACACTTGAAAAAACGTGTGTGTTTATCATTTGCTCATTGACATGAATATGCCAAAATCTGCTCAGAAAAACGCGCGACTTAAGCGACACCTATTCAGCGCGTACGTTAGGTGTGAATCCAGCCTAATAGCCTGTTAGAATTATCCGTACATTTACAGGGGTGTGGACATTTTTTTTAAAACTACTTGTCCAAGGACTAAAGCGGGGGCCTGATCTACTTGTCCCTCATGAAAATCTACTTGCCCCGATACAAAAAAAAGAAAAACAATTTAACCATAACCGTATTTAGCAATGCCAAGAAGAGCTTCTCGTTGGTCAGTGCCATCAGATGACTGCGCTGACCAACGAGTGCTTGAATTTTAGAGCGAATTTCAGATTACAATGGCACAGGTACAGATAGTACACCCATACTGGCAGATGGGAAGGACCGTTCCCTGAAAGGTAAGTATAGCAGGGGGGGTTTTGGGGATGGATTCTGGACCAGATTTGTGCGGGTAATTCAATTTTTCCAAATTACTTGGAAACGGGTGCAGACTTGTGTGAGGCCGTGTACGGTTGCATCGCGGCCTCATTGATTTCAATGGGGTTACATCCGCGTGGTAATCTCTGAATGTTTTCAATCGCGATTATGTGCGATTGCATGGGCGTTATTGCGGCGGGAAACTGCGCAATCTGCCTTGCGCGACTGGGGTGCCATTAGACAATAATGGCACTGCCAGTGTGATCAGCGGTGGTGTGCGATTCTGTGGGATTGGTTTTAATTTATTAGATTTTTTTTAACTTTTTTTTTGCTTTGTAATATTTTTGTTATTTATTTTTTACTTTATCGCCTTTTTTTTCTTCTATTTTTATGTATTTACATTTTTATTATTTTTTCCAATTTTATGTTTACATTTTTAAGTGTTATATATTAAATTTTTTACTTTTTTTTCACTTGACCTTATTGCTATCATACAAGGGTAACAAGCCCCTGTGTGATAGCTTTTGGAGGTGACAGGTTCTCTTTATTGACCCTGTCTCCTCCAACACAGGAGTTCTAGCACAGCACTGTGCTATTTCTCCTGTGACAGGAAGGCTGCATTCCTGTGTCACTACACACATGGGAGTAGAGAACCGTTCTCTGCCTTGCTCCGTGCTCTCTAACCTAATTTGCCGTGGTCATGAATCCCCCACAAGAGGGGGGGACCCCGAAGACTACGGCAAAAAGGAAGCCCACGTGCAGAGAGACAGGCAGCCGGGAGCAGTACACGGCCGGCAGCTGGAGATAGAGAGAGTGGATGAGAGAGTGGATGGGGGAGGAGAAGCGCGATTCAGGCAAGTTACGAGTGATTTTTGGACGGCTGTACAGCCGTTTAAAATCACTTGTACAAAACGGCTCCCACACTACATTTAGCCGTGCTGCTTGCCCGCAGCCGGGCTAAATGTAGAAAGAAACTAATCGCCCGGTGCCCGAAACTGCCTGTCCAGGGCGTCGGGCGATAGGAATTCAACACCCCTGCATTTATAAACCTTATGAAATGTGTTCCAATTATGTTTATTTAAATATTAGCACAATACTTGTATTTTTACCGTATCAAGATTTTCATTCCCCCCACTACCACCATTACTGTGTTGCAACACCTAATTTTATTAACCACCTCCTATACACCTTCCTGTACATCTTTATACAGGTGTAAGAGACAGTGTGGTTTATTTACTAAAGGAATAGAGGCTTTTCACTTGGCAGAGGGAATGTTCACTTTACAAAGAGAGTGTGCACTGATTCGGTATTCATAGTGAATATCATTAGTGTCTTGCTGCTGACTCTGGCAGGTGGTGTTGGTCCTTTGACACTATGCATGCCCTATCAAATGGGAGTTTAATGAACCGCAGCTAATATTTTTCTAATATTCTCTAATAAATCTAGACGGTAGTGATGAAAAATAAAATTTGGTGGAGCAGGATGGAGATTTACACAAATAAAATTCTAATAGTTAATATGGTTTACATTTCAGAAACCATCCATTTTGAAAATCAAATGTGAAAAGTCAGATGCAATTTCAAACTACATTCTACAAGTCTCAGATGGCATTATTGAATGTTCAAGAACTTTTTGTATGAATATGCGCACAAAAATTTTACAGTTCTTAGTCCCTCTGCAAAATCTCAATGTCTTTTGAGTCTGCCATTGAAGTCTACCTAATGCAGTTTCCTGTGATGTGGCAACAATTCGGCACTGCTTGAATCCAGAGCAGAGTTACCCCTGATAAAGGTTGTGCCTGTTTATACTACAGGGGGATGACAATGCTGCAGGGGGCTATCAGCACTGTTACTTCTGATAAACAAGCCTGTAAGCTTGCCAATCAGCACCTGACCACACCTAGTCCCATCCACTGCTTTTTGATTGTTGCCGAAACCTTCCCCACTGTGAGCTGCAGTGTCTGGAAGGGGGTGCAAGTGAGACAAAGGAAAGAGGGCTTGGCTTAGTCAGGGAAGATAAAGGAAGTTTTGGCTTAAAACGACAAACTCAGGAGTTAAACCTTAAAATGCATCAAGTACCCTATTAACAAAAATGTATCTTATTTGTGTATCACTCATCTGTAGAGCCTCAAATCATCTCTGAATTGGTGCTGACACTGTCCTTCCTACTGGGTGGCTACTTTTGTTCCCCATGGACCCTGTGTGTGTTAGGCACCCAATGAAATTAATTGGCCGCATTAACACAATGCATGTTAACACGTGTCGGCTAACGCGTTTGTCCCATGTAATCCACTTTTTAATGTCCTGTGTTCCCCTGCGGTTTCTTCTGTCAGAGGCAATAGAACTATATAAAAATGAAAAAAATATCAACATTACCGACACACTCTGGCACCCCATACTTTGTCATTAGGGAAAGGAAGCATATTTAACCACTTCAAGACCAGGTGTTTAGACCCCCTTCCTGGCCACTTCCCGCTCACGCGCGCCGGGGGGGCGTGTCTGAGCGGACGTCTAAAGACGCCCGCTCAGATCTAGAGAGCTCGGGCCAGCCGTTTTTTTACTACGGCCGGCCCGGAGGTGGTTAAAGGATAGGCATCTGCATCAGGCTGGCTATTATGTACCAGGAGCCAGTCAGACAAGAGACCATATCCTCTAAGGGTGCTGGCTTGCAATTTACATATTTTGTGGATCTCATTGCTAATCTCCTGCCACTGCCTAAAGTTTAGAGCTGCAGCTAACGATTATTATCAAAATCGATTAGTTAGCCGATTATTAGGTTCGATTAATCGGTTAATCGGATAAACAATAAAATAACGTTTAAAAAAAGGCTCCAGTGATGGGACTACTAGTTTGTATTGAGGTTGTAGTCCATCACAGGAGCAAACTTGGAGTGGTGGAAGTAAAAAAGAAAAAAAGATAGTGTGGTGTGCAATATAGTGAAATGGAAAGTGTAAAATTATACAGCAATGAATGCAGAATGGCACCGGCTATAGAGGACTACAAAACCCAGCAATAGTACATTATACAGCACAATGCAGAATACCACCAGCTATAGAGGAATACAACAAATCCCAGCAATAGTACATAATAGCTGGTGGCATTCTGCATTGCGCTGTATAATGTACTAATGCTGGGTTTGGTAGTCCTCTATAGCTGGTGGTATTCCGCATTGCGCTGTATAATGTATTATTGCTGGGATTTGTAGTCCCCTATACAGCGCAATGCAGAATACCACCAGCTATATAGGAGTACAACAAATTCCAGCAATACATTATACATACAGTGTATAATGTATTGCTGGGATTTGTATTCCTATGTATAATCTACAGCACAATGTACCATCAGCTATAGAGGAATACAAATCCAAGCAATACATTATAGAGCACCATGTGTGGGAAAGTGCAGGCTTACCTGAGCAGTCTTCCAGCAACTTGCTTCTGAGATCGGACCTGTCTATCGGCAGCTGTCATCACCCCACACCTGCTCCTCCTTACTACATCTCCCCGCGTCCGTGTGCCAATTGTGGGTGGGCGGTGAGTGTGAGGCGGAGAGGAGGTGGAGCTGTGAACAGGGCCAACTGATCGGAAGCCGATTAATCGATTATTGAAAAAGTTGACAACTTTTTCAATAATCGATTATAATCGATTATGTCGATTAGTTGTTGCAGCCCTACTAAAGTTCACCATACACATTACAATCTGACCATGCCATCTTGGTACAATAAACTTTACATTTACCAAAACTAGATTGGGTACAGTACTGTGCAAAAGTTTTAGGCAGGTGTGAAAAAAATGCTGTAATGTAAGAATGTTTTCAGAAATAAAAAAAGGGATTATAAAAAAAACAACAAAGTGTAAAGCAAATGAACGGAAGAGAAATCCAAATCAATATTTGCTGTGACCACCCTTTGCCTTCAAAACAGCATCAATTGTTCTAGGTAACAAACTGGCCTGCACAGTCTCTTCCCCCATCCACTCCAATGGTTGAAGCATGCTCATGTTATGTTGATTGCAGTGCCAAAAGCCCTGCATTATACGCAAGGACGTTGAAGGACAGTCCACAAGCCAGAGCAGAGGGGAGAGAAGTGCTGATTGATCAAGAAAGACCTTTACACAGCTCCCTTAGACAAACATGTAGTTAAACCTTGCAGTATGGGGACAGTCCCAATGCCAGGGGAGGTTTTTTTTTTTATCTGCAAAATGGCTTTAAAAACAGCCATGGGCAAATTGTTGTTACCCTTAAAGCTCATTGAAAATGCTTCATTTCTCTGGAAAAGTGATGCAATGAAAAGCAACCATGGTCCAGTTCCATAAAGGCAGCTGCAATTCTTCTTAAGACATTAGTGCACAATACCACTAGCTCTAGCACCGTAAAAATCATTTTCCCAGTGCACTGGGAAAGAACGGTGATCAAAAAATGATTCAACAAAAGAAACACTGAACTCTGAAATAGGCACATATAACAAATGTGTATGTGCTAGATGGGCTACCGTGGTGTTTAGATCAGCACTACTCCAGGGAACAAATGCTAGGGTCTGTAAGGCTGACTGTCATAGTTCACCTAGCCCTTCCATATTCTACTGGAGTACTCTGCTTGCTGCAGCTATGAAAGTAAACCCTGCACCAGGTTTATGCAGCCAGGCAGTGCCACAACTGGATCTTCTGCTTAGCTGTATCAATAGTATACATTTACTATGACCATACCGAAGTAACACGTTTACTTTATTGTATGGAACATTCATTCTACTAGCCCATTCAAGATTCCTGTGTGAAGAAATGTTGGGATAGGGGAATACTGCTCTGCGTGATCCATACAGTGCAGTGAAAGCCAAGTCAACTATTGTCAACTATTTGCATTATCAATAAGTTGGTTGGATCCCCTAGCTCTCTCCTCTATGCTGGAAGGAGGGGAGAGCAAGCAGCGGGTGCAATAGTCAGCCTGCTATTGGCTATTGCACCAGCCCACTACCTGCTGTAGTTACATTCAGCTGCCGTCTGCAGAATCTTGCCATCAGCAGCTGTCATTCCCTGGCTGAAGCTAATCAAGCGTCATGTGCTTACAATACATTTAAAAAACAATTATAAAAGGTGGGGAAAAAAGTAATTTGGTTATGGCCTGACAAATTCCGCTGCAGGAGGTGCGTTGCAGTGCCATTCATTTTAATGGCACCCCAAATGCATGTGCCTCCCACCCAGTGTGATCGCTCACACTGGAACGCATGGTACCATGATGCGGTGCCTTCCAGTGCAGTGCCATTGCAAAGAACTGTGCATGCAGTTTTATTCTGAAGTAAACTTTGTAACACTGCATGTGTGTGTTTCATTTTAAATTAAATTAAGGATGGTATTTTTTTTTTATCCAATTGAAAATATAATTCTCCAACTAATCGATAATGAAAATGAGTTGCAGCCCTAGCACAATCATTTAAAATGATCTTATTGTCAGACCATTCATTTCAACAGTCATCCTAGACAATTGTAGGTGCATTTAGAGAAAATTAGGCATGATATTTACCTGTAAATCCTCCATTGTGTAGACATCCAAAAGCCCTCAGACACTGGGATGTGATGGCAGCAGCCTCAGCTCATACATAATAGGATATTTAAGGAGGTGGAGGAGTTTGGATAGCACAGTCAGTAAGGATCCGTTCACATTTCAGGTGTTTTTCAGCCATTTTTCGAGCATCGACGTGCGTGTGTAAATCTTTTGTAAAGTGTTTTTTTGCATGTTTTTTTAAGCTTGTGCTGTCATATTTTGTTATCCAGTGTTTTTTGGAAGGAGGAAGGCTGGCTCTTGCATGACAAACTCGTGAAAAAATGCTTATGTTAGAAAACACCAATGTTGTGCATTTACAGGCGGTCCCATTGAAGTCTCGGAGCATTTGAGTGCATAGCCCTTTTACCTGTTGACATCCGCGGTGTTAAACCCCCTTCCCATCCAGGCCATTTTTCAGTATTCAGCGCTGCGGTACTTTGACTGACATTTATTCCGTCATGTACTGAAATTAATTTTATACCCTTTTTGGGGACAGATAGAGCTTTCTTTTGGTGGTATTTATTCACCACTGGGGGTTTTATTTTTTTACTGTATTAAGGAAAAATTACCGAATTTTTTTTTAAAACAGTTTCCCCTATATTAAATGATAAAACATTTATTATTACCCAATTTTTTGGTAAAATATAAAAGACGGGGTCACGTAGGGTAAAAAGACAAACATGTCAAGCCTTAAAATTGCGTGCGCGCGCGAAACCTCCAAAAACGATAATACCCAAAATTGGCCATAGGCGACGCTTTAAAAGCTGTTACCGCTCATCAGTTTAGTGTTATCAGTGAATAATGGCAATAAAATGATTGCTCTCACTGCCACGTTCGCGGTGATATGTAACATGTGTAGCGCAATTGTAATTTTTGCGCGCTGGGGCACCGGACGCGTATTTACGTTTAAGGCGCCTAAACGTGGGGGTGGG
>NW_017308680.1:46818-53852 GCF_000935625.1 Nanorana parkeri
CCCCCCCCCCCCCCCCTAGCATCTGCAGTCTCTCCTGCCCTCTCCATGCATCTTCTCAGATCCCCACTGTTCTCCTCCGCTTGTATGGGCTGAGGCAGCGGGGATCAGATTAGAAAATGACAGCTGAAGTTGGCGGGGGGCAGAGGAGACAGCCCCTTGTCAGGATGGCCCAGCGGCCACGGCCACACACACAACAGTGTGCACCATATTGTGGTGTACGCCATGCACATGTGCGGTGCTTTTTTTCTTTTCAAAATAACATTCATTTAACTGTGGCAGCGCATGGCAAAGCGTTGTGATGCATTGCCATGCATTGTGATATGCAGTGTTGTGATTAAGTGTACGCCTGTATCATTTTATCGCAACACACATACCAACACAGTACGCAAACAATTAGCATAAGTTGCTTATTTACAGTTTTGCGTTCCTTTTTTTTACCGTTTCGCAAAAGGGCGCAATTTAAAACTTACAAATTTTTTAGATTAAGTCGGAAAAGTATTTTTTTTGTGCGCGATACTGATTGTAGTGTGCCTTTATCAATCTAATTGAGCATTTTTATTGGTTTACTATAGATTCGATAAACATTTGCGCAATCATTTCAGGACCTACAAAATTAGTAGCGCCAATTTACCATGTGCACAAGCATGAATGAACAGGAAGTGATGTAGATCACTTCCCATTCAATCATAATTGTAGACAATAAACATACTACCGTGTTGCCCCGAAAGTAAGACCTACCCCGAAAATAAGACCTAGCACTATCTTCGGGGATTTCTGTAATATAAGACCTACCGCGAAAATAAGACCTAGTTCGGTGGTAGGTCTTATATTACAGACATCCTGAAGATAGCGCTAGGTCTTACCTTCGGGGTAGCTGCACATGTAATTCAGTTTTACATGTAAAGACCGGCCGCAGCTCCCTCCCGCCCCCTCGTCCGCCCACCTGTCTGTTGCTCTCTGTGGCATCAGAGCGGAGAGGCAGCTCTCTCCCGTCCCCCTGCCAAACACGCCCCCCCCCCGCACGCATGCCCGCCCACCTGTCTGTTTCTCCATGGGATTGCATCAGAGCGGAACCTCTATTTACAAACCCTCAACAATCACCATCGCTTAGTGCTTGTACCCGCTCTCCATCCTGACTCGCTGTCAAGAGGGAGAGCTCCTCTGAAAACTTGGAGGAACTGCTGCACTCCTTACCGGAACCCCTATGTATAAAGGAGGGTGCTCTAGTAACCACGGATGGCACCGTGCATCTTCAAATATATGATAAATGTCATCAGCACACCTATGTCTTGTGTCAATAATCCATCCTTATGGATGCAGACTGTCAAAAAACATTTCGGGGCCACGCAGGGTCCCCTTCATCAGGTCATACTAAATCCTGATGAAGGGGACCCTGCGTGGCTCCGAAACGTTGTTTTTTGACAGCCTGCATCAATAAAGATGGATTATTGACACAAGACATAGGTGTGCTGGTGACATTTATCATATACTTCTCTGAAAACTGACTCCTCCCCCGCAGTGCCGGCCTACTGCGACAGCTGTCCACTCCCACACCACCTATCTCCTGATCTGTCACAGGACGCTGAGTGGGGCGGTGCAGGAGGAGAGTTCAGCCTCGTGTGACAGCAATGACAGCTGTGTCCGCCCCACACACCGCTCTCCTAATATGTCACAGGAGGCTGAACGGTGCAGGAGAGATGCTGGCGACTCACATTGATCTCCTCCCCCCGCTCCGCCTCCTGTGACAGTTTCTCTCCTCCCCGCTGGACGCTGCGCTGTCAGAGGGGACATGGTGCAGCGCTGCCCAGAGGAGAGGAGAGAAACCATGGATGCCCCTCTATTTCGGACCATTTTGCCAAAAGTGGCATTTTCGGCCAATATGTTTCGGCAGCCAAAAATTTGTGTATCCCGAAAATTTGTTTACACCCTCTTCCTGGCCAGGCCATTTTTCAGTATTCAGTGATGCAGTACTTTGACTGACATTTATTCCGTCATGCATTTTATTTTTTACTATATTTAGGAAAAATTACTGAAAAGTTTAAAACAAAAAGTTTTTTTTTACATTGTTAGGAAACAATCATCATTACCCAATTTTTTGGTAAAATATAAAAGACGGGGTCACGTCGGGTAAATAGACACCAAACATGTCAAGCTTAAAAATTGCGCGCACCCACGAAATCGCAAAAAAACTACCATACCCAAAATTGACCATGGGCGACGCTTTAAAAGCTCATGAGTTTAGTGTCACCAGTGATTGATGGCCCTAAATAGATTGCTCTCACTGCGACATTTGCAGCGATATGTAACATGTGCGGCGCAATGATCGCAATCGTCGTTTTCGCAGGTATGCACACCTGATGCATGTTTGCATGCGTGTATGGTATGGGTGGGGACTTTTTAAAAAAAAAAATGTTTTTTTTTTTATTTTTTATGTGTAACTTTAAAAAAAATTTGGGGAAACTTTTTTTTCTTTCACTTTACTTTATTGTTATCACATAGGGGGATAAGAAACCCCCCTGTGTGATAGCAAAATATGTGACATATCCTCTTTATGGACACATCAGGGGTCTCCAAGACCCCTGTCACCTAGGACCCCCCTGAAGCAGAGATCTGCTTCATCAGCTTCTCTCCAACGTCTGAAGCTGGAGAGTGACACGAGAATGTGGAAGTGATGTAATATACATCACTTCTGCATTCTGACAGCGGAGAGAGGACCGGAGGGAGATCGTGTACCAACCTCCCTCTGATCCCGTCAGAGAGGCACTATGCTGGTCCCAGGCTCGCAACAGGCACAGCGGAGCCCGGGACAAGCGTGACAGCGGGAGGGGGGTGGGGAACATATCCGGCGGATCGCTTGTATGTTAACAGGCATCACGGCCTGTTTTTCAAATTTTTTATCTTTACCGCTCGAGCGCCCCGTATATACACGGCCTGTTACATCCAGTAAGCTCCCGGCCGGCCGTTTTTCCACCGGCCGGCCGGGAAGCGATTAAAATTAAAAAAACATACAAATTAAAATGAAAACCAAAAAACACCAAAAAAAAAAGAAAGAAATTAAAAACCCCCTGAACACAAATGCCACCGCAAAAAAAACCTGGCTCCCAGCTTTTTTAGCTGGTTCCTGGATTCACAACATATGTCAACCCTGCTTTAAAGAGAACAAAAGATTTTACAAACTGCCCCCCCAGAAAAGGATAAAACTTGTTTAATTATTCCATGGTGACAGGATCACTTTAAAGAAACGCTGTAGTGACTATTCACCTTGTCAACTGTGTGCTTTACAAATGTGCTTTCTGCTTTGCTTGCCTTGTAACTACGAAGCAAGTCAAATCCCATCCATTCTAGTAAATTGGGGAAGGGGAAGAGTAAGGAGTGGAGGGGAAAACCTGTCAAATAACTGACAGATCATGTGATAGGGCTATCCCTGTATCCTGAGTGCTCTCTGTAGAATTATGGAAGGACACCAAAGAATCCACACCATGTTCTGCATTTTAATAATAAAACACAGATTGCCGCGAACGAGCACATATAGGCGATCGGCGGGCTATGGACCGCAGATGCTGCAGTGCCGTCCGTCCGTTTTTTTACTACGGGCGGACGGCAAGAGGTTAAAATGAACCTTCCTTTGTGCAGGCACAAAAGTAAAGGTCACTCAAACAGAACTTCAGTCAACAAAACAAATAGTCCGTTAAAATATGTGGTTTTATTTTCCTGCAATACTCATCTTCAAATCTTTTCTTGCCCCCCCCACTGTCCTCAATCTTCCAGGTTGAAAGATAGCCAACATCATTCAACCCACTTCCTCTGAGCCCATCTCTGATGCAACCTTTGGAGTGTAAAAGGAGAAACACAGTGATGAGCTCCTCTGTCACTCTGTTTTCTCCTCCTGTCATCAGCTTCTGGTTAGCACATGAACTTGCGCTGCTTATTCCTTTCCCAATCTGAGCTGTACAGAGAATGCCAGAGACTGATAAGTCAAATTCAAGTACTTACACTGAGTGTATTTTAAAAAAATCACATGTAATGATGCATTAATGAATATAGAAACTGCATTTGTGGGGTTACATGTTCCTACAGTTCATCTTTAAAGCAAAGCTTTTTTTGGGTGTGACCACAGCAGCCTATGCTATAACCTCACACTGCTGGAGGACAAGACGTGGAGGTAACGTTGCCATAATGTGCAAGTATGCCCAGCCCTCTTCCACGCACAGCCTAGCGCGGCCAGCCCTCTTCCACGCACAGCCTAGCGCGGCCCAGCCCTCTTCCGCGCACAGCCTCGCGCGGCCCAGCCCTCTTCCGCGCACAGCCTCGCGCGGCCCAGCCCTCTTCCGCGCACAGCCTCGCGCGGCCCAGCCCTCTTCCGCGCACAGCCTCGCGCGGCCCAGCCCTCTTCCGCGCACAGCCTCGCGCGGCCCAGCCCTCTTCCGCGCACAGCCTCGCGCGGCCCAGCCCTCTTCCGCGCACAGCCTCGCGCGGCCCAGCCCTCTTCCGCGCACAGCCTCGCGCGGCCCAGCCCTCTTCCGCGCACAGCCTCGCGCGGCCCAGCCCTCTTCCGCGCACAGCCTCGCGCGGCCCAGCCCTCTTCCGCGCACAGCCTCGCGCGGCCCAGCCCTCTTCCGCGCACAGCCTCGCGCGGCCCAGCCCTCTTCCGCGCACAGCCTCGCGCGGCCCAGCCCTCTTCCGCGCACAGCCTCGCGCGGCCCAGCCCTCTTCCGCGCACAGCCTCGCGCGGCCCAGCCCTCTTCCGCGCACAGCCTCGCGCGGCCCAGCCCTCTTCCGCGCACAGCCTCGCGCGGCCCAGCCCTCTTCCGCGCACAGCCTCGCGCGGCCCAGCCCTCTTCCGCGCACAGCCTCGCGCGGCCCAGCCCTCTTCCGCGCACAGCCTCGCGCGGCCCAGCCCTCTTCCGCGCACAGCCTCGCGCGGCCCAGCCCTCTTCCGCGCACAGCCTCGCGCGGCCCAGCCCTCTTCCGCGCACAGCCTCGCGCGGCCCAGCCCTCTTCCGCGCACAGCCTCGCGCGGCCCAGCCCTCTTCCGCGCACAGCCTCGCGCGGCCCAGCCCTCTTCCGCGCACAGCCTCGCGCGGCCCAGCCCTCTTCCGCGCACAGCCTCGCGCGGCCCAGCCCTCTTCCGCGCACAGCCTCGCGCGGCCCAGCCCTCTTCCGCGCACAGCCTCGCGCGGCCCAGCCCTCTTCCGCGCACAGCCTCGCGCGGCCCAGCCCTCTTCCGCGCACAGCCTCGCGCGGCCCAGCCCTCTTCCGCGCACAGCCTCGCGCGGCCCAGCCCTCTTCCGCGCACAGCCTCGCGCGGCCCAGCCCTCTTCCGCGCACAGCCTCGCGCGGCCCAGCCCTCTTCCGCGCACAGCCTCGCGCGGCCCAGCCCTCTTCCGCGCACAGCCTCGCGCGGCCCAGCCCTCTTCCGCGCACAGCCTCGCGCGGCCCAGCCCTCTTCCGCGCACAGCCTCGCGCGGCCCAGCCCTCTTCCGCGCACAGCCTCGCGCGGCCCAGCCCTCTTCCGCGCACAGCCTCGCGCGGCCCAGCCCTCTTCCGCGCACAGCCTCGCGCGGCCCAGCCCTCTTCCGCGCACAGCCTCGCGCGGCCCAGCCCTCTTCCGCGCACAGCCTCGCGCGGCCCAGCCCTCTTCCGCGCACAGCCTCGCGCGGCCCAGCCCTCTTCCGCGCACAGCCTCGCGCGGCCCAGCCCTCTTCCGCGCACAGCCTCGCGCGGCCCAGCCCTCTTCCGCGCACAGCCTCGCGCGGCCCAGCCCTCTTCCGCGCACAGCCTCGCGCGGCCCAGCCCTCTTCCGCGCACAGCCTCGCGCGGCCCAGCCCTCTTCCGCGCACAGCCTCGCGCGGCCCAGCCCTCTTCCGCGCACAGCCTCGCGCGGCCCAGCCCTCTTCCGCGCACAGCCTCGCGCGGCCCAGCCCTCTTCCGCGCACAGCCTCGCGCGGCCCAGCCCTCTTCCGCGCACAGCCTCGCGCGGCCCAGCCCTCTTCCGCGCACAGCCTCGCGCGGCCCAGCCCTCTTCCGCGCACAGCCTCGCGCGGCCCAGCCCTCTTCCGCGCACAGCCTCGCGCGGCCCAGCCCTCTTCCGCGCACAGCCTCGCGCGGCCCAGCCCTCTTCCGCGCACAGCCTCGCGCGGCCCAGCCCTCTTCCGCGCACAGCCTCGCGCGGCCCAGCCCTCTTCCGCGCACAGCCTCGCGCGGCCCAGCCCTCTTCCGCGCACAGCCTCGCGCGGCCCAGCCCTCTTCCGCGCACAGCCTCGCGCGGCCCAGCCCTCTTCCGCGCACAGCCTCGCGCGGCCCAGCCCTCTTCCGCGCACAGCCTCGCGCGGCCCAGCCCTCTTCCGCGCACAGCCTCGCGCGGCCCAGCCCTCTTCCGCGCACAGCCTCGCGCGGCCCAGCCCTCTTCCGCGCACAGCCTAGCGCGCCCAGCCCTCCTCCACGCACAGCCTAGCATGCCCAGCCCTCCTCCACGCACAGCCTAGTGCGCCCAGCCCTCTTCTGTGCATAGTATAAAAATAATGGCAACTTTGCCTCCAAATTTACCTTTTCAGTTGAGTCCAATGAAATGTATAAATTAGTCACATGCGAAAATATAGCTCCTTAGGCCTCATGCATTTATCGACAATATACATCTGTCCAGATGCATTTGGACCTCTTATCTAAAACACACCTGGAAGGCTGAATGCACACTGGACCTGTAGCAGCGTCTACATCCATTTTATCTAGCTGCGTTTACACAAACAACAAATGTTCGTCCAGGAACTGTTTAGCCTGGTTTTCTGCACGTAAACACAGGTAAGTGCATGTAAATGGAAAATGACTTGATTTGAGAAGTAAAGATTGCTAGCCTGTCACATTCATTCACTGGATTTCAGTTCCTTACAATCACAGAGGCTCAGCATCATATGTAGGCATTACCTAGGACTGTCTGCATGTAAATACATCCTGCCTAGGAACTACCTCTCCTCTGGACTAACAACCACCCATGAAGGCATTTTGAGATTTATATTCCACCCCCCACCCCCCCGGGG
>NW_017308680.1:54026-139481 GCF_000935625.1 Nanorana parkeri
CCCCCAAGAGGAGTCAGCCCACTGCTTACATCAGGGCTACTGAGAGAAGTACTGAGGCAGGGTGCGGTGATGTTTTCAGGAAGCTATTATACAGCAACCTGCTGACCCTCCAACCGAAACATGATTTACCTGCATTGCATAGCGAAGCACAGAAACTCAGTGATGACATCACTGGACATGAAATAAATTACATAATGAAACGGAAAGCCTTTATTAAAAAAAAAATAATAATAATTAGCATGTTGGAGGGAGAAAGGAAACAGGAAGGCAAAATATAAGCAGACTAAGCTTCAACTTTAAAGTGGAACTCCAGAAAAAAGTCTGACATTTGCTATGTACCAATAAATTACCTCTGATGGGCACCCAATGCGTGGATGGTGCAGTGTTGGGTAAAACAGTTTCATTCATCCCCACAACTTCTCTAAGTGCTGAACTTATGGCACTGTAAATCAGTCAAGAAGAGCATCGCTCACTCTCCCCCTTTCTCCTAAGGGATGGTTCACACCAATTACAGTGCGTTCCAGCACAGTTAGCTGCTGGAACACACTGTATCACATACTTATCTCCCCCCTGCATTCTGGGGCGGGGGCTAGTGGTTCAAGTCAATGGCCCCTCAGTCACACCCCCCACCCGCAGTGTGGCTGCCGGCATCAGAATGTGTGGCACAACAATGCCTGCATTCCATTTTGCGATTGCACTGGACTGGACTTTGTTTTGCTTGCCTGATTTGGTGCAGTGACACACTGGGGGTCTAAGCTGCCGTTGTGATGTGCGGGGTCCCTTGTGTGTCCCTGTGCCTTTAAGGAGGTTGGGCTACCTCCTGGCAAACCTGCAACCAATTTTATATTTTGCTACATGTGCTCCAAGATGGAGACTCATAGGTTAGAGTTAGGACCGCACTACATAGAGGTGCCTTGGCGCAGTTGTGCGGCTTTCACATTTTCTGCAGAAGACGTGCATCTAAACCTCTGTTTTTAACCTTAGCGGTGAGACAAGTTTTTTTTGCATGCTGGCTGGTGAGTGTGCTGGGAAACTTTTTGCTGTTGTACTGGACTGGAACACAGGCCATTGCTGTACCACACGTTCTGGTGCAGGGGATCGCACTGCGGGTGGGGGGTGTGACTGAGGGGCCATTGACTTGAACCACTAGCCCCCGCCCCAGAATGCAGGGGGGAGATCTCTGAGATGGCAAGTGGAAAAGGGGCAGGTGAGGTAACAAGAGAAGAGGGGGATGACAATGAGAGGGGAGCAACAAGGAGGCGGGCAATCAGGACCTCCCCTTTAACCTCTTCATGACGGGACAATCCCGTCATGAATCTTGAAGGGTTTAAACAGACTCCCGGCGGCTAATCTTTACAGATTTATAGAGCCGGCTTTACAGTAGAAGCGATTCTGGGAGGCTGAACCTCCGCGTCTCGGGTGTCGGAGGGAAGCGGCAAACGTCCGTTCACCGATCTCCCTGTTCTACGGGACCGGGAGCGACGTGTATTGCATCACTTCCGGTCCCTGAGCTGTCATTGTTGGGCTCCTGAAGCCGAGTAATAAGCGATTGAAGTGTGATCTGCACTTCAATGGCTTATTTACAGTGTAGAGGTGATACTAGGGGTCTTTGGACACACCCACCGTATCCCCTTAAAGAGGACCTGCCACCGCCAATATGCTATTACATGAGGAGCTTGTGAGCCCCCATATGTGAAAGCAATTAAAAGTGTTTTTAAAAGTTTTAAAATATTAAATGTAAAAAAAAAAAAAAAAAAGATGTCCCCACCTGCGTCACAAACACGCGAGGGGTGCACCTATGTCCAAAAACGACGATTGCGCTACACGTTAGGTATCGCCACACTGGCCAGAGTGAGAGCAATAATTCTAGGGCCAGTATTTATGCATCTGCCACCATTTTATTCTACGTGGTCTTGGCTTTCAGAAAACATATGTTTGGGGATTTTAAGTAATTTTCAGGCCTAAAATGTGGATTATAACAGGTAAAAAAAAAAAAATTTTAAAAAGGCCTCCGTCTTTGAGACCCCATTCACACTAGGGCGGTTGCATATCAGCGCGGATTTTAAAAAAGTAGTTTTGGGTGTTTTTAATAACGTTTCAGCGCTGATACGCAATTTAAAAAACGCCCAAAACCGCGAGGCTCCATTGAAAGCAGTATGGAAACCACGCTGATTAGCGCGGCAAAAAAGGGTGAGGGAGCAATTTGGGGCGGAAGACAGTTCGGATTGTGTGGAGCCACGCGGTCGCAGGAACGGTCTCCATAGCGATGTATGGGATCGTTCATGGCGGATCCGTGAGGCCGAACCACCCTGGTGTGAACGGGGCCTGAGGGGTTAATCACAGGACAAGGGTATAGGAAGGAGGGCAAAAGGGGCAGGCATCTGCATATAGAACATTCTGCTTATTGTGTAACTAGTCTCATCAATGTACTATATAATGGAGATAAACAAAGGCAGACATGCTTGAAGTCCAGTCTGTAGGACAATCTTGGCTCCTTCCATAAATACAGTGAGGAAATAATCATAGCCACAAAGGGCCAGGGGGAGGGCAAACATCTAGGCTTTCCCTTTAATTGTACGGCAAGGCACCGGTGATGAGGGGGGCGGGAATACAAGGGAGCAAGGGGGGCAGCGGCAGCTGCTAGACCCATCCCTGCAGCCTCAGTTCCCCTTCACTCCAGCGATGGAATGTCCCTCTGTGTCCTCATGTCCAATACACTGAATTGGACATGACTCTGTTTATGAGACCGCCAGAGCGGAGAGAGGCTGCAGGGACAGATCTAACAACTAGGCAGGATCCAGGGTCAGGTGAGTACAACTTACTTTAGAACCTAAACAACTTAACCCAGGGGTAGCACGCCGCAAGAGTTAAGATTTCTTCTGCCCAGAGTTCTTATAAACTTTGTGACTTGATCCCAAAGCACCACATGCTAGTAATTTTATCCTCCAACTATAGTCCAAATTTAACTACCCCCCCATGTCCCCATTCCACTCAGACACACAGTGTACATATGTACACTGGGAGGGTGTAAAAGACAGCACCTCACATAAGCGCCGATATAAACTACAGTCAGGACTAGATTGGAATGAATGTGCCCCCTGTGAGCGGTTGTCACAATAAGACGTTACTGCATCCGCAGGGTGCTTTACCAGGCGTTAAGATGAGACATTTTAATTATGCCAAAGCAAACAACTGAGCAGAGCTTTCCTCAGGCTGGCACCTCGCCAGTGGACCTGCTCAGGAACGGAGCCCCGCAATGAGGCAGAGCACGTGCCGTCTCCCGCGCGAAGACATGCTAAGGGCGGCGTCGTGACCCCGCAGCATGCCTGCACGTGCACCACCTTGGTCCTACAAAAAGCAATGGATGCAGCACTACCCACATACGAGTCTACTGCAGCTCCGCCATGCATGCATCCCTCCCCGTCACTCACATGTCTAGGTTGCCGTCTCGGCATCCGGGTGATATGAACTGAACCTTCAGCAGGTGAGGCGCTAGGCACGTTCCAGCCAGACAGCTGCTTCGAGCCGCCCGCCTCCTCCACACGGAATACAATCACAGAGGCCGCTAGCGCGTTGCCGCTACCCGCGAGGGCATGATATAGCTTCCACCGGTGACGTCACTGAGGCGGAGCCATGGAGCGTTAACCCTGGCAGGGGAAGGAAGCACGGACCGTGGCCAGTCACAGGCGGAGGTGATTGCTCCGCGTAGCGGCGGCAGAGCGGAAGTCGCTTCCGAGCTTGTGCTGGTTCCATAGAGCAGAGCGAACACGGCAAGTATGAGCTACAGCCGAGTAGGGGGAATACATACACATCACGTCAGAGCAGCAGCAACCAGAATTCAGATTTGATCTTTTAAAGGGATAGAAGTAGCAAAAAGGCTCATCATACGCCGATTGTACAGTCTCCTTTATTACTGTGTAGTGCAAGGATCGGCCTGATTGCATAGATTAGGTAGGTCCTTATATTACATAGTTTTTTGGGTATATCTCAAATTGATCGTATGGTTAGATGGCAACGTGTATGGTGACATTAAGGATCATCACATGTAATACAATCGCCATACAATCAAGTTTAAATCTACCCAAACTATTTCATATAAGGACCTGCCAAAACTATCCAATCAATTTGTATCTGATCATTCAGGCACTACATACTTGTTGGCAGATTGTTCATTTTAGATTTGAATGTGTGTATGGTAAGCTTACAGGTCATCATGCATGTTACAATCAGCCTGTACACTCTTTGTACCATCAACTTTAGATTTATCAAAAATCTGAAGTAACCTGACCTATCTAAGCTATCCAATCAGTTTGTATATCATCACTCAGGCCCTTGAACTATATTCTTGTTGGTAGATCTAAAGCCGATTGTACATTTAGATTTTAACATGCGTGGTAAGCTTCAGAGTCCCCATACAGATGATTGTCTGACCATACAATGAACGTTTGATCTATCAAAACGGTGTGATATTTGGACCAATCTAATTTGTCCGATCAATTTGTATCTGATCAGCTAGATCCCTATATCACATAGTTGTCGGTAGATCTAAAGTAAATTGCATGGTGAGTTTAAGGCTGACCATACACTATACTATGATTGCACAATCCCCTCTAGATCTCCTATCAACTATATAGTGCAAGGGTCTGAATGATTTGATACTAATTGAATTTTAAAATTGCATTCAAGTACCTTAACAATGCTGTATCTTATTTGTGTATCAATCAGCTGTAGATCCTCAAATCATCTCTGAATTGGTGCTGACACTGTACTTCATTCTGGAGGCCTGTTCACATGATTTTCAGGTCCGGATCAGGTGTGGAACTGGAGACGTGGTGCTATGTGTTTTGGCCGCGTTTTTGATGCTTTCCAGTAAAAAAATAAATATATGTATTTTTTTTTTTTTGCTGGAGTGGGGCTGTCAGTATGTTAGCTGCAGTGCAGTGCGTTTATGATGCGTTTTGCGTTTCCGGACCGTTTCCTGACCGTACAAAATGTGACATGCAGTATTTTTTCTGTCATAACCTGAACGGTAGCCCATAAAAGACGTAGGGATACATTGGGATGCATTTTTAGTGCAGGAGCGTACGGATCAGGTCAGCACAGAAAACGGACGTTGTGTGAACAGGCCCTGGATTGTGGCTACTTTAGTTCCCCATGGTCCCTGTGTGTGTTGTAAAGTAGCCAACGCTCCAAACTCACTCCCATAATGGACTACAATCTCAATACAAATTAGTAAACTAAATGTGATATATAGTCCATCACAGGAGTGAGCTTAAAACGGTGTATGGCCAGCTTTATGTGTAGTTTACTCATTTGTATTGAGCTTGCAGTCCATCACAGCAGTGAGCTTGAGTGTATGGCCAGCTTTATGTGTAGTTTACTAATTTATGCTCAGATTGTAGTCTTTCACAGGAGCAAGCTTGAAATGGTATATGGCCAGCTTCATGTGTAGTTTACTAGTGTAATTTGTGCTGAGATTAAAGTCTATCATGGGAGTGATCTTGGAGGGTGGCTACTTTAAAACACACACGGGGACCATGGGGAACAAAAGTAGCCACCCTCCAGAAGGAAGGACAGTCTCAGTATGATTTCAAAGATGATTTGAGGATCTACAGCCGAATGATACACAAATAAGATACATTTGTGTTAATAAAGTACCCCAATGCATCTTTAGGTTTTAACTGCTGAATTTAGTGTCACGTTAAGTTCTATCCTTATATTGCATCATGATGGTAACTCCTAAAGAGAATGTACAATAAGACTGTATAGTGTGGCCAGTGTAAGCCAGTTGCAGCTTGGGATGTGCTTGTTACCAATATAACTGGAGACACAACAAGGAGTCAAAGCTGCCCTGTTAGACCCCACTCACCACCTAAATTAGAGCAGCTGCTTCCTCTGCCCTAGGCTTCATCACAGGTACACAGCTGCAAAGCATTGCACTAGCCGGACAGCCTGTTAAAGCCTGTGAGCTGCTGGCCGGATCGTGTAATAAAATCCATACACACAGCATTGTGCCTAATAGACCCGACAGCCCGACAAGGCGCGTGTTCAATACAAAGGAAATGCACGATCCAACTTCATGACACAACCTTGTGCCATCAGAACAGCCTTTGCTGTAGTATGCACTCATTAATGACAAGTCAAGCTGAATTATTCCGGAACCTCTGTGTATTGATATTGGACATAACGTTACAGCCGACCCACACCTCGCTGTCTACATTGCGGCGACAATCAGGGTTGGTGCCCAGCGCTATAGCTGCCATGTAGCGCTAATTTCAACGGGCTGCCGCCTTTCCTTTTAAACATCCAGCCTTTATCTAGCCAGAAAAAAAAAATCTAGTTAATGCAATTATCTGGTAAGCTTCCTATAGCTGCAGTAATCCTCTAATTCCATGTCTAATCAGATCAAAGCGAAACTAGCCGATTACAGGATACAGCGTGCGCTATGCCATGGCTAACCATTATACTGAGCAGGACTCTTCCTGCGGCTCATGGTACATACTACTTTCATCCAAGGCTTTCTAGTAACAGCCTTTAACCCATTATGTGCCCCCCCCCCCCAAATAGGCTCTTGCTATACAAAGGGTTAAACTGGCACAGTCACATCAGCCTTGCAATGCCAACTCCCAAGCGCCATAAGAAAAGGTGAGAAATGTCCAAACTTACCTTTTGTGAGAATCAGCTTCCAAAGGATGCGGTCTTCCCCCAAATGGATGGAAAGATGGCCAATGTCGGTATTACTAGTAATTGAAGCTACAGCCCCCCAGTTAAAACTCAGTGCCCCGAAATGGCATAAAGACAGAGGCTAAAGAATAAAAATAAAAAAAAGATCTATGAACTGAAAGAGAACAGCTTTCTTCCTATAGTGCTTGATGCTAAACTAAACTAAGCCGAGGCAAAACAAAGAAAAGGGGATGGGTGCAAAGCCAATGTGAAGCAGCGCTGCAGACACCTGCCATAAGACTGGCGCTGCCGTTAGCCGGGTGATCAGCTCCCGTCGGCGGGTCTCGGCCACGCCCACAATGGAACGCATAGCCAGCATGAGCTGCGGAGGGGGGAGCAGTAGGGGGCGTATGTCCAGTCCATCCTGTTAGCCCTTGAAGGATTTGGAAGGGCCACGGATGCTTTTTAACCATTGATAATTACCTCTGTATAAAGCTGTATTTGAAGAGAGGGAGAGGGATGCGCCGTTTTCTTGTATTCGGAGATAACGCCGACCGCCAAGGTCCTATCAAGGTCACAATGAACCGGTGAGCGTAACGTTGCAGAGATTCAGCGAGCGCCGTAAACCACTGCTGAGCAAGACTGGCATAGGAAAGGACGATTGCCACAATCTCTGTGATCGTGGTAATATGTCAGTGCCAGTGTCTAGCATAGGCGAGGAGTAGGATGGGCATCTCACAGCCAGTGTAGGGTGATGGAGAAAAGAGGCATGATGCTGCGCTGGATAGGGTTCTTTATCCTAATCAAAGCATGTCAGCTCTTTTCATCACTGCATCCTTCTAGAAGGGGCGTAGTTCACCTCAATGTCACAAGAGAGCATCCATACAATGTGCAAACTTCTCGTAAAACAAATCAGTTCAGTCTGAGAAAGGATGGGGTCTTGTCTGAGAAGGGATGGGGTCTTGTCTGCCTATGTGTTGGAGGTGGATATCATTAGATTTTGGGGTTGATTTAGTAAAAAGGCAAGGGAATGCTCCCTTAGATTTGTAATTAGGTGTACATTAAAAAAAATACCCAATCATGTACAACACAAATGAGAGTATTATGCTTGCACATGATTGGATGAAAGAGTCATGCAAGTGACACCTGAATGTCTCGAGAGCATCATACAATGTACAAACTTCTCTTAAAACAAATCAGGTCAGTCTGAGAAAGGATGGGATCTTGTCTGCCTATGTGTTGGTGGTGGATATCATTAGATTTTGGGGTTGATTTAGTTATAAAGACAAGGCAATGCTCCCTTAGAGTTGTAAATTTGTAAAGAATACCCAATCATGTACAACAAAAATAAAATATTATGCTTGCACATGATTGGATGAGGAAGTCATCCAAGTGACACCTCAATGTCTCAAGAGAGCACCATACAATGTAAAAACTTCTGTTAAAACAAATCAGTTCAGTCTGATAAGGGATGGGGTCTTGTCTGCCTAAGTGTTAGTGATGGGTAACAGGAGATATTGGGGTTGATTAATTAAAAGGCTTATAGGCAAGGGAAGTCTACCTTAGCTTGGTAATTTGGTGTACTTTTACAAACAATACATAATCATGTGCACTAAAAATTAAAAAAAGAGTATTATGTTGCACATGTTTGGATGATGGAAGTCACCTAATTCACTAAGCATAGCGAGAATCCCATTGCAAAGTGATCAACCCATTGCTTTTAGTACACCAGCCCTATTGATGGGATAACAAGCAGGGTGTATTATTATCTGATATTATTGAATATCCGTGTCTTCTTACAAGAGGTGTTTGCACATAAATGGATCTGCCCACGATAACATCGTACAAATGAGTGTGTTTCAAGAAAACAGAGCAACTAATAAAGTCAAGACAAGGCTGGTTTCGTTAAGCCCAAGCGCCGATCCCTTTGAAAGTGTCCTTCAACGCAGATTAATAATGAATGCCGAGTTCCTTCTATGATCTTCCAGCTCTGATCCCTGTATGAAGCAGCATGTCCGTGTCCTTGGTTTATCGATAGCACAATGTGTGATGTGTGCATTACTGCACATGCATGATTTATGATATGATAGGAAGACAGAAGTGTGGAGCAGCGTGCAGTCGGTACTCTTGATTTTTCTGGCGGTCGAATTAAACCTTGAGCTTGCCAATAGGGAAGGGAAATGGCTCTTATTTAGAGCCTAGGGTAACGTTTATTAGTGCAAGCTATCCAAGCAAATCAGCTTCTGTGCAGCCTCCTTTCACATTTCGCTATGGCAGCAGTACAAATCACACGACTTATAGCAAAGGTATGCATACGTCCTATGCAAGTCACTCCATACAGTTCTGTAAAAAGAAGTGTGTCTGATGGAAGGGAAAAGGATGGAAGGGACACATTTCAAGAGGTTTAGGAACGACCTAGTTCTAGAAGAGAACTCTTTCAGCGTTCAGCACTGGTGTGCGCGTTCAGCAAGATGACATTCAGGTTCAGCACCGCGGACAGCGCAGCACCCAGCGCCTGCCGTTAGCATTATGGGCTCTTCTGTCGGGCTCTCACCAGCCAGCCTTTATTCTATTGCTTTTCTCTACACTATTAATAACAGTGCTGAATCATTTTCATTAATGTGCCATCTTATAGTGTTTGTAGCTGTACATAGATTCTCGCGGTTGGGTGAGTTTTGTGACAGTTCAGTGAAGTGTGCCGACACGTCTAGTCTTGTGGGGATGTTAACATGGGGCTGATGCAGGTCGCCTATGATCTTTATAACACTGAGAAATGATTTAGTGTTTAACAACATATTATTTTGTACTTTACAGAGGATACAGGTGTTGACACAGCAGGGCTAATGTGAAAAGTGCATTAATCCATGATGATCATTACACTTGTCTTTATTAAATATCATATATTGCATTATGACTGGTTGCTATGGGGTAATGCCTTTTGCACTGCATTGTTTAATAATCTTTGATGACACTTCTGTGTATCGTACAAAGGATACAGGTATTGACACAGTAGAGCTAATGTGCAAAGTGCACTAATCCACGATGGTCATTACACTTGACTTTACTAACTATCATATATTGCATTATGACTGGTTGCTTTGGGGTAATGTCTTTTGCCCTGTACTGTTACTAATTCTTTATAACAATGTGTAATTATTTGTTGTTTAACAGCATGTTACTCTGTATTCAAAGGTACACATTAATACAGTTGGACTGATGTGCAAAGTGCAACAATCCATTAATGATCATCACATACCTTAAGACTGGCTGCTGAGGGAAATTGCCATTTGCACTGCACTGTTTTAAAACAAAAACTTTTATACACTGAGTACTTATTTTTTGTTTAACAGGGTGTTACTACTTAACAAGTACACGTAATTACAGCAGGACTTGTGTGCAGTGCAGTAATCCATGATAATCATTGCATATCTTGACTTAACTGAATATCATATATTGAATTATGACTGGTTGCTCTGGGTTATTGCCTTTTGTGCTGCAATGTTAAATAAGCTTTGATCACACTGAGTAAACTTTATAACACAAATTATTTGTTGTTTAACAACATATACACATTAAAACAGCAGGGCTGACATGCAAAGTGCACTAAGTTATGATGATCATTGCATGCCTTGACTTAACTAAAGATCATATATTGAATAATGACTGATTGCTAAGGGTTATTGCCCCTTGCACTGTAAAATAATATTTTATCACACTGAGTAATCTATATAACACAGCATATGCACATTAAAACAGCCAGGCTGGCATGCAAAGTGTAGTAATCCACAATGATTGTTGCATGCTTTTTTATATGACTATGATAAGTTGAATTATTACTGGTTGCTATAGGTTGTTGCCTTTTGCACTGCTTTGTCGAAAAACTCTATGCATTCTTAATGCAGTCAATTTATAACCTTCATATACTATAAATTGTAACACCTAGGCTTACACCTGTTAGTTGCCCTAGGGGAATGGGATATTTATGTAAATGACAGGCAGGTAAAATTACCAACAGTAAAGTGTACTTAGTGTTCATTTAAAATGTATTGTATAACAGAAAAAAAGTAAATATGATGTTTTTTTGTGTGTGACTTGTGTCTCAAACATGTCTCTGATACTGTCTGTGCTGCCTTATATCAAAAGCCTAGATTAAAACAAGTCCTGGAAAATTATGTTTGGTGAATAAATATTATGTTTAGAGAGTAAAAATTGGAATCTATAGAAAACATGATTGGTTTTCTATAAGACAAATGGAATAGTTCTTACTTTTGAAGTTTTAGTAAATGTGGTCCACTGTGCCTGCATGCCTATAACATATCTAATAGAAACACAGCACAGAGTTAACCTAGTTTAATGAAGCTCTGTTTACTTCAATCATCAAACTGCGTGCAAGATAAGGTCCTGTTTTTATGATTCCCCCGAACACAATATGGTATTCAAAGTAAACACAGTGTCACTGGGTTAAATTAGCATTCCACTCGTTTAGTAGATCAGGCCTGATTTACCAAAATCAGAGTTTGCCTTCAGAAGGCATTGATCCTAATCAGTGCTGCAAAAATACACTTCAGCGTATTATTTGTTTTTAAAAAAGTTTGTAATACATACTGTATGTGTCTCAATCCGTCCACATGATATGCCAATATAGATTTACTTAAACCCAGCACACCTAGCGGTAGTAAGATGTTTGCAGTGCCAAGTATGCACCTTTTCGACTCCCACAACTACTTGAATTTGGATTTGAATTTTAGTGAACTTTAGCAAATTTTGTCCCATTTTTATAATACTTTTTGTAATTGTTTTGTAATTATTGGGGTTTTTATTTATAATTACACTTGTTATTACATTGAATAAAAATGAATAATGTTTTATTGAAAAGTTTTATAACCTCTATACTGTACACAATTTTAGACACATTTACTTTGTACGAAAATGAATCAATATTTTTTAAGTCTGTACATATTTGATTGTTGACAGCTGTGGTACTTAAAAAGGTAGCAATAAATATGTAGAGCAATATACTTTCCACAAATTCTATTGCATGGTGTCTCTGTTTTGTAACTATATTTCAAACCCTAAAACAATTATTGTTTATTAACGTACATATAATAGGAGCATGTTCAGTCTCGCATGCGGCCCTGATTGTCCATAGTAGCTTGTCATCCTTCCAGTGATGTACATTCTTTTGGTGAAATGGTAATGTTGGCAAGCATAAATGGACAGCAGTGAGACTGTGCAGGTGAAAAACAAGGCTGTGTGACCAAATCCAGCGTGAGTGTGATGTGGGACTATTCCTGGAAAAGGGATGAAAACTCCTTTACTAGTTGTGGACTTTTCAAAGTGGATCTTAACCGTAAAACACATGATAACTCATTGCAACTTTCCCCCTGCACAATTTTAAAAAAACAGACTTTTTTGCTTCTTTATTTCGGTTTACTTTTTTTTCTTGTTTGGTTTGTACCTGCCCCTTTCCTCCATTCTTGCCTAGATGAGAATGATGTCACCTATCCCAGGAGACAAAAGATCCCTGAACTCACACAATATCTCTTGCCTGTGCCTTGGGAAGAGAGAGAAGCAACCGCACATGGAATGGAGACTTGGAATGATATGTGTGCTATGAGAGTCGCATGTTAGGAGAGGACCACGCTGGATTCAATGGCCTTGTATGTATATTTAATTTTCATAATATAGGGGGACATTTATTATTTTTTAAAATCCTGACTTTTTTTGGTTGCATTACATTGCAGCATGCCGACATATTGCTGGTCTTTTGGGCCCTGCAAGGAGTGACAGATGTGACTCGGGAAGTGCTCCAGTCGAATCCCCTCCTTGCTACTTTCCCATTAACAAAATGCTTTATGTTTTTCTCCAAGAATAAAAAGTTTACTGTGAATAGAGGTCATCCTCCCTCCTCCAAACACAGAACGCCTTGTATTCTGTGAGAAAAATACAGGGCATTTTATCAATGGCAAGTAGGGAGGAGGGGCAGGGATGTGACTTGAGCACTTCACTACTCAAGTCATATTTCTCACTCCCCGCTGTGCCTGGAAGACCAGGGTTATGTGTAGAAGTGCAGCACTCTACACAAAACATACAGCTTTTTAGTGGTAATCTACACACCCAGTGTGGTGTGTAAATTATAATTTTTTTTCCCTCAGTTCTGATTTAATATTTACAATAATTAACCCTGTCTGTACTGTGCTGGCAGATCTCATTATCAGTTTTAAACAAGGGTTAAAGATTAAGAAGCTCAGCTTGGCCCATTGTATTTTAAGGTGGGAAAACCCACTCTGTCCCCGAAATGTCTTGGGGACAGACTCACTGTGAAGTAGCTTGCAGTCTACCCAAAGGCCTCCTCCAAAAATATGGTAAGATATACTTTTTCAAAAGTTATTTTTAGGCATGTTCTGTGAATGGGAACCCCAAACAAACATATAGTGGTGTTTTCTCAAATTTGACTGCAAAAGTGGAGCTACAGTTTTAAAGTATGGCTGGTTACACAAAACAGTTAACCTGCCCCCTCTCCACACCCATTTACTATATTTGCCCTAGAAATAACATGATTGATTATCGGGTGATCTCTTGCAGAGGCTGTGCCCTACATGGGCCTGGCCAACTCCAGTCCTCTTCCCTGAGGCTGCAGCATATAGAGCATGTTCAAGCATTTCTCCTTAGGACCTAATGGAGAATCCTACTTTCTAGTAGATTCATTATTCATTAGGTTCTGTGCAAAAAATGTCTCATTCTGTTATCTTTCTGTTTTGTACTGATTGCATTTACAATTTTGTTTTGTAACATTGTGCATTCATATAAAAAGAAAAGCTATATAGACTTGAAAACCTTGGCTTGACCATCAAAGAAATTTGGGATTGAAAGCCACAACTAGAATTTAAGTTACATCTCTGACAAATTTCTGAGTTGAGGATTATCAAACCATTTAGGTGCAACCCATCTACCTATATTGTGTAAGCAAAAAACACAATTGTTTGTATGCTTACATTTTTATTTGTTAAAACTTCACTGATTTCTGTTAAACTTTTCCTGCGTAGTGTTTTACATAACATTTCAGCTCCCTGTATGGGTACCTATCATACTCTATAATGTTATTACTCCAAATTCTGTCTGAACAAGTCTCTTGTACTGGTACCAGTTGTACTGTATAAAGAGAAGGAGTTTGAATGTTCTCCCTGTGTTTGCATGGGTTTGCCCTGGGTACCCCGGTTTCCTCCCACACTCCAAAGACATGCTGGTAGGTTAATTGGCTCCTGTCCAAATTGGCCCTTGTATGTATGAGATGGGGACCTTAGATTGTAAGCTCCTTGAGGGCAGGGACTGATGTGAATGTGCAACTATGTAAAGCGCTATATAAATAAATAAATACTCTAAATACTTTATGAACAGGCCACTTGTACTGATACCAATTGTACTGTATAATATATATTACTCTGAATTCCATATTTACAAGACCCGTTATGGGTACCAATCATACTGTATAAAGTAGGGATGCAGCGATACCACTTTTTTAAGACCGAGTACGAGTACCGATACTTTTGATCAAGTACTCGCAGATACCAATTACCGATACTTTTTCTTAAAGGGACAGGTCACATTTTTTCTAAAGCAATACAAACTAATGCTTTAAGGTCACTTTCTTAATATTATGATTCATGAGATGACGAGGGAGCCTCACGGCGGCTTCCCGGCCTATCAGAATGCCGGGTGCTGCGTCATTACACACTACCCAGCTTCAAAGTTATTACTCCATATTCTATATGAACAAGCCTCTTGTACTCATACCAACTGTGCTGTATAAAGATATTATTCTGAAAACTATATGAACAAGTGTAATGATTGAGCGAGTTTGGCTGAGGATCTCAGCTGCGGAGAGGCTTTGTGGATGGCTCAGGTGGGGGGTTCACACTTACACTCTTTAGTGTGGTTGAGTGAGGTTGGAACCCTTAACACATCATACGCCACCACAGGCTGTAATTGCAGAGATAACAACAAGTGAACCTTCTCTCTTTGCAATATTGTGGTTAGTTGGGGCCTGTGGGGGTTTGTAGTTCAAAATAAAGTAGTTCACTCCACGAATGCAAAAAACTATAGCAACTACAACAACTTGTCAGAGGAAAGAAAAGTAGTCCCGTATGTTTTTTGGTATACAGTAGTTCACTCCACTAATGCATAACACTATTGCAGGCTTATCAAACAGTAATTAGCAGTACTCCTGAGCAACCCCCTTTGTAGAGCAGTGTCTCTTTAAACCCCACTGAGTTGCAGGCAATGTAAACAATTACAGAGTCCAGGATGGTACTTGCGGTTTTTTGGGGTATTCAGAGCCCTCCAGGAGTACAGGGTGAAGGATCACTGCTGTGCTGGAAGAAGTCCGGATTACAATGCTGCTGGAGTGAAAGGTTCATGTGCTGGAGCAGAGGTATGAGCCCTAAGAAATTGCTCAACGTTCTACCTCGCTAGAACATTGAGCAAGTGGGCCTTCCAGGCTTTTATGAGTAGGCAGGTGTGTTGGGGCGGAGCAGTCAGTAGAGGCCCTCCCGAACGTCTCCTAGCAACGGGATGCTTCCAAAGGGCCGGGCTGCTACACCCTCAGTTCTATGTGTGACGAGTCCGAGGGAGATGTCTGGAGGGAGGAGCCGAGTACGCAAGCCTGTCGGCCCGTCTCCTAGCAACGAGACGCGCGCCGCGGCTGTGTGAGGAGACGGGGCTCGGGTTCGTGACAACAAGCCACTTGTACTGATACGAATTGTACTATATAAAGATATTACTCTAAACACTATCAGGGTTATTCACAAAAGGGTGAATAGTTTGTAGAAGACAGGAGAAGTGAACAATCTAGGCCAAAATAGCTGATTTGGAAAACTTCTCCAATTCAGCTCACCTACCAATTCAGCTATGTTGTCCTAGATTGCTCACTTCTCCTGCCTTCTCCAAACTCTTCACCCTTTTGTGAATAATCATCTATATGAACAAGCCCCTCATATTGGTGCCAATTGTACTTTATAACATATTATCCCAAATTCTATATGTACAGGCCTCTGTATGGGTACCAATCATACTGTATAAAGTTCTTACTCTAAATTCTATATGTGAACAGGCCCCTTGTACAGAAACCAGTTGTACCGTATAATAGACATGTGCACTGGCCAAAATTTCTTTTCAATTCGGATTTTGCGTTATTTCATTTTCCGGGATTCGGGTCCGAAATTGAATTCGTTTCGGGATTCGGATTTGGAAAAATTTGTTAGCGGTAGTCCGGTCGAAATTTTGTTTCGGATTCGTTTCGTTCGTTCGTTCGTTCGTTGCAGCAAAGTGACATTAGGGGAAAAATTCACAAGGGGGGGGTGGCGGCATCTGGGTGCCCCCTTAATTAAAGGGGTACCGATGCAAAAAAGCCCCCTTGCCCGCAGACCCCCACAACCACCAGGTCAGGGTTGTGGGGAAGAGGCCCTTGTCCCCATCGGCATGTCCCCATCGACACCCTCCCAATGCAGAGGGCACGTGGCCTAGTAAGGCGCAGGGAGGGGGGGTGCTCGATCGCGCCCCCCCCCTTTCCTGCCCTGCCGGGCCAGTGCTCAGATCAAGGGTCTGGTAGGAATGTTAGGGGGGAACCCCACGCACTTTTTTTTTGTCTTGTTTTAACTTGGAGGGGGGTCCCTCTTAACATTCCTACTAGACCTAAATGGTCTGGTATGAATTGAGGGGAAACCTCAGGCTTCTTTTTTTTTTTTTGCTCTTCTGCAGACAGAATTATTATTATTTTTTTTTAAATGTCATTTTGCTGCAACGAAAATTTCGTCCAACGAACAAAATTTAGTCCAGACTACCGCTAACAAATTTCGGAATCAGAAATTCGGATTCGTTTGCATTCTTTTTATCTGTAATTCGGATACATTCGAATTTCCGAAATTTCGTCCAAATTTCGATTCGGAACTAAACTAATCGCACATGTCTACCGTATAAACTCTATATGAAAAACCTATATGGCTATTCAAAGAAGTATGATCTACCTGTGTAGAAATGCGGGGTGTTTAACAGAGGAGAGTAGTTACTATTCCAATGTCTGCTTCATCATAATTTAAAAATTACTAATAAAACAAAAGAAAATGTTCATGCTTCCATCAGATACAGTCCTTTAATTATCACTGTGGTAGCCCTTAAAATAGAGCATCTGCGTGATAACAATGCAAGAATGTTTCTTCATGGAAGTAGATTTTGTGCTATATGTTTTAATGGAATTAGATTTGTCCTATATCTGTGCTAGCTTTCAATTACTTTTTCTCCTGGATTTATCCATTTTTATAATTAGCTATAAAGCACTTAGCTGGTTCTTAACAACAACTGTGTTATATTTTTTCATCTGTCTGTGCCCTTGTCATTGCTATTTTTGTACGCATTCTGTTGACAATTCTACTGTTTGTATCGTAACAGACCTGTGATATTCGAAGACATTTTTTGCTACAGTGGAGACACTTGTCATATGATCCATGTAGGTTTACGTTCTTGCCTAAATTTAGATTATATGTAGGGATGACTGCTGGGTTTCTTGTCATTGTTATTCCCATGACACACATTTGTTATGTACTGCAACCTTAGAATTTGAAAAATACCAATTATACTACCAAAAAGTTGTGGTTAACTATTCTGTTTTGTTTTATTTGGTATCTCAAAAATAATGGCAACTACATTTTGCTCGAGGAAAAAAAAACAATAGTGTCAGAGCATTACCTAACATCCATTATCAGTAAAATACATATACCATGAAGGTTATGCATTTTGCAATATGCAGGTTATCCACATAATTATTTGATTACTTAAATATTAGGATGTTTAAAAGATTTTTTGAATTACTTGTTCTTAAATTTAGCTATAATTGGTCGGAAAATACTCTTTAAATAATAAGAATCCTATATTAATGGCCTTATAGAAAACACAACTCCAACCAATTTTTTTTTGATGGCGGCACTAAGGATACCTCTGCTAGGATTTTATTGTTGTCTGTATCCTCAATCAAAATCTCTCCAGCAGGAACAGAAACAAAAATAAAAACATGACAAAGATGTATACTGTATATTTAACCAGTCACAGTAATTTATAGTAAATAATCTGGTGTCATCTTTTTTTCCTAACCTGTTTACAGAAAGGCAAACTTGGCTCTCTGCAATGGGTCTTGGACTTTACAGTAAAATATTAAAGAAAATCTGTGCTGAGAAAAAGGATATCTTGACTGACCTCCCTCTGAAAATGCTAGTTGCCTGACTATCATGATTCAAGAGAATCCTTTGCTTCTTGTTTTCTAAAAACTCAAATGTAAAGCATCGGTTTATTAGTGTTTTAGGTTTAAGGCCTTATCAGATCTATGCGTTGCAGTAATGTTTGAATGCCCTCTTTAGTGTAACACATGTTAAAGTATGGCGCATTGTGGTGGCATTCATTTAGAATGGCACCACAACACACAAATTGAGTAGGTGTTACTACACCCACACTGCATAACAAAACACACGACACCCACACTGCATAGCAAAACACACGTCACGTGTTGTGTTATGCTGCATTAAAATACTGCAGGTCCAGGTTTACACTGCCATGCATTGATAGCCCACAAAGCTCCCATTCAAAATCATGTTCAGCCTGCCTGACAGGGCCCCAGTGCTGACCTGATGGGGACCCCCTTATCTGCAGCCCTGAACTACAATATGGCTGTCTGAACTATCAGTGATTTTATAGCTAAAATATTGCCATTATGGGAATCTATGCTCGATAACCCATCAGGGACTTTTTTGGCTACAATATTGCCATCATGGGTGTTTAAGAGCCCTCGGTGACTCTAATATATAATTATATAGTATTTGAGGTTGAATAAAGACATATGTCCATCAAGTCCAACCTATTTTGTGTATGTGTATGGTCCTATTGATGTGTAGTATATATAGGTTCCTGTGTGTTCTCAATCTTAAGAGTACTTCACACTCTCTGCCGAAATCACTGCATGTGGCAGCGAGTTCCAGACCCTGACTAAGCTAACCGAGAAGAAACCCCTTCGCCCCTTGTGCTGAAATTTTTTCCCCCACTAATTGTAAGTGGTGGCCTCTCGTCCTTGTCAGTGCTCAGTTTCTGAAATAATTGTTCCCATTTGACTTCACCCATGAGCTGGCGCAGCTTATCAAAGTTAACCTTCCTGAAGTTCAGGGTTTTTGTCCGAGCAGCTGACTTCCCTTTTCTATACCCAATATTGAAGGTAATCCCATAGTGATTAGAGGTGCACCGAAATGGATATTTTAAAAACCGAAATAAAAAAAATTGTCAGGCCGAAACCGATACCGAAAATGTTTTTTATTTTAATTTTTTTCTAATTTTTCAAATATTTTTTTGATAAACTTTTTAATTTTTTATATTCATTTTTTCATAAAATATTTTTATTTTTTATTTTTAGGGGTTTTGGGGAAATATTAGGGGTCTAAACAGACTGCTGATATTTGCCCTTTAAAATAGAAAAAGAGATTGAGGACACAGTCCTCAATCTCTTTTTCTGTATCCCCTGTTATCAATGAACAGGAACCCTCTATGCTGAGTGTTCCTGTTCATTGATAACATGAGGACAGAGTATGTTTACTATAACTACAACCATGAATGAACAGGAGGTGATGCAGATCACTCCTATTCATTCATAATTGAGGATATACTAACAGTACCATGTCCTCAATTATCTACAAACACTCAGTGATCACTGAGTGTTTGTACCTGGCCTCCTGTGACAGCGTGGCCTGTCTCTGCCCACACACCTCTCTGCCGGACTTTGATAGGAGGCTGAGCAGTGTCGGAGGAGACGCCGGCCGCTCACAGCGCTCTCGTCCCACAGTGCTCGGCCGGCTATCACAGTTTCTCTCCTCCCCGCTGTGACACAGAGCAGCGCCCAGCAGGGAGGAAAGAAATCAGGGATCTGCCCATGTATCGGCAGAAAAATTGCACTTTCGGCATTATGCCAAAAGTGCCATTTTCGGCCGATATGTTTCGGCGGCTGATATATCGGTGCATCCCTAAATATAATACCCAATTTTTTAATAAGATTTATAAGACGAGGTTGTGCCGTGTAAACAGATAGCCAACATACCAGGGTTAAAAATTGCCCCCATAAATTGGTGACAACATACAGTATCCCCAAAAGACGCTTTAAAAACCCAGTAATCAGTTCAGTTATCCATGAATATTGGCCTGATAATTATTGCTCTTGCACGTGCGGCGGTACCAAACATGTGTAGTGCAATCGTCCTTATACGTATGTGATAGCACATTGGAGGTGACAGGTTCTCTTCAATGTGACAGTAGGGGTATATTAAACTCCTAGTGTCACCTTTACCCTCTACTACGGATCAATCAGCAGAGGAGTAGACCTGAAGGAGTAAGTTCTCCTTCAGGTCTGCTCCTCTGATCCATAGTGGTTGGGAGCAATAACCAGCCTGTCATAGGGTATTTCAAATAGCAGTAGCCAATAGCCGGATGAATGTTGCAACCTCTAATGTTTGCTGTGCTTACAATCAGCTCCTGGCGGCATAATCTTGCTGTCGGCAGCTGTCATTTACTTGGCGGTAACTCCACTCCCCCACATCACCCCATTCCCAAGACCACCCCACTCACACCCCACCATCCCCCACTGGCCGCTCACTTCGCAGCCTCTGCCAGCTCCGCTGCCCCCTCTACTATTTAACAGAGGTAAGATCCTACTGCAGTGACTAAAAACAATAGTAAACCTGCTATTGGCTATTTCAAAATGTAATAGCCAATCACAGGTTGGCTATTGGACCCGCCCACTGTCTGCTGTCAGTCAGCAGAGGAGCGGACCTGAAGGAGAACTTACTCATTCAGGTCCACTCCTCTGCTGATTGACAGCAGGCAGTGGGCGGGTCCAATAGCCAACCTGTGATTGGCTATTGAATTTTGAAATAGCCAATAGTAGGTTTGGTATTGTTTTCAGTCACTGCAGTACGATTTTACCTCCGTTAAATGGTATACGGGGAAGCGGAGTGAGCAGAGGCAGCGGAGCGGCCAGCGGGAGATGGTGGTGTGATTGGGGGGGTCTTGGGAATGGGGTGATGTGGGGGAGCGGAGTTACCTCCGCAGTGCAGAAGACATCCAGGCTGGAACAATGTAAAAGACAGCTGCCGGGCGCAAAATTATGCCGCCGGGAGCTGATTGTAAGCACAGAAAATAAATGCGGATTAGAGGAGCGGGCCTGAAGGAATTCATAGCTATGCCATGTGCTGACCCCACTAACCCCCCACCGATCCCTCATTTTCAATGTGGCCATCTATTCCCGGGTATTAATATTGATATACCTGCACTGTACAGGACAGGAGGATTTCCGCCGCTCACACAGAAGAGTCAGGTCAGTCCGAGTGGGGTCTGGGTAGAGTCAAAGTAGGTGGCGGGGGCTTCAGATTGGTGGGCAGTGTTTGGAGCTTGTACTGTGGGAGGGCAGGGGAGGTGGGTCATTATCGGCAACATTTTTGTTGTTTCGGCATTTCCCCAAAAGAGCTATTTTCGGCCAATATGTATCGGTCTCCGATATATCGGTGCATCCCTAATAGTGATCACTGTTACCCAGTATCTCCCCAATTGCAATATCCTCAATTAACTCCCCATTATTAGAAATGATTGAATCTAGGATTGCATTTTTCCTAGTTGGGACCTCCACCACCTGATCCATGAAGTTGTCTCGCAACATGTTCAGAAAACGGTCCGCCTTTGTCGAATGGGATGTTCCATTAACCCAATTTATGTCTGGATAATTGAAGTCATCCATAATGATGACATTACCCTGCTTCCCAGCTGTTTCTACTTGGGAGTGTAGCTGAGCCTCCTCCACCCCCCCCCCTATATCTGGAGGTTTATAACAGACACCCACAATAAGTTTACGGCTAGCCTCCGACCTATCAAGTTCCATATAGGGATTCCACATCTTCACCACCATTTAACGCAATGTCATCCCGTATGTGCACCCTTAGATTATTTTTAACATAAATGCAAACTCCCCCCACCCTTCTCCCACACCTGTCCCTCCTGAACACATTGTACCCTTCTAAGTTAGTGGCCCAGTCGTGTATTATCTAGCCAGGTTTTCGTTATTCCCACTATATCAAAGTTTTCTTCGAGTAACTTACATTCTAGCTCCTCTACTTTATTTTTGCTAAACTTCTAGCATTGGTGTACATACGTTTAGGTTTTTACCTACTTTCGGAAAAATACTAAATATTATACGGCTCTCTGCTATGTTTTTTATTTTGCCTAGCTATAGGTGGATCATTTCTAATTTGTTTAACTTTGCCCATACAATTTGCTATGATAGCTACATTATCTATGTTGATTTTGTTGTTGGACTGTTTGTTATTGTTGTTGACTGGAGCGAGCCCCCCATTATCCCCTGTATTACTACCTTCCGTATTGTTTTTCCCCATGTTTACTTGTTCACTATTTTATTTATGTTTATGCTCCCACCCCCCCATTATCTAGTTTAAATGCTCATCCAGTCTTTTAACTACATTTTCCCCTAGAAATGCTGCACCTTCCCCATTTAGATGCAGCCCGTCTTGGCTGAAGAGCCGTTAGCCGACTGAGAAGTCAGCCCAGTTCTCCAGGAAACCAAAGCCCTCCTTCCGACACCAGCCTCGGAGCTGCTTGTTAAGCTCCCTAACTCTCGCTGTCTCTCTGGAGTGGCTCTCGGTACAGGCAGTATCTCAGAGAATACTACCGTATTGTTGTTTAGATCGAGGATCTGGTCTTCCAAACAAACAACTCGCTCACATCTAGCGCAAGTGTATTCCCCCACGAACGCATGTTCAAGGAACGCATACATTGCGCATGGCGTGCACTTCGTAGCACACCCACTCATGGAAGACATTTTATTTCTCCCTTTTTTTTAATAAATATGTAGGTTATTTACTTATATATCCTTTTATTTCTTTTATTTAGGCCTAATCGTTCCCAAGTGACTATTTCGCTATCCTATAATTATTTTAATACTTCTGCCAACGGTAATTTTCTATTAGATTTTATTAACAAGTTCCCTTAGTTCCTATAACTTTAGTGATTTACCCTGTAGTAATTTACTTTAATTACCTTTAAAGCCCTGGGTTTAATTTATTTAATTAATTACACTAATTTATTTTATTTACACTACCTCTTGATGGTTAACTAATACTATATTCCTGGGGTTAGTTATGCTATAGTCCTGGGGTTAATTATACTATGGCCCTTGGGCTAATTTAATTTGTTACGGCTCTGAGGTTAAATTAACACTTTAGCCTGGGTTTTTTTACGCTTCAGCACAGAGGTTAATTTAATTTTGCTACAGTTCTGTTTTAGCCCTAAAGCACTCTTCCCCCACTACCCTCTACTGAATCCAACCCCCCCTCTATAAGCTCTGAAAAACACTGCCGCAAACCACAAATTACAATTTATAGCCCCCCCCCTCCTCCTTTCTTTCATACGACCTGTTCTGGCAGCTCTACTTTCCCGCTCTTATGATCTGGTTCTCCTATACAATCTTCGGCTCGATTCTTACGCCCATCCTTTAGTCTGTTCGTCCGTCCTCCGTCTGATCCCGTCAGTAAACCGTCTGATACTGGCTCTCCGATTCGTCCGACCCCCTGTCCTTGGTCCCGGACCCCGATCTTGCTCGATGCCCAACCGATAATAACAGTTAGTAAGTAATTAGTAATAATCAATTACTAAATAAATCCCCTCTGATAAAATACTTGAAGACCAGCTGATGTTTACAAATTAACACACTGTAGATATACACTTAGTGCCCAGCCGAAATAAATGGGTTAATTTATACTACAGCCTTGGGTTTTGAATTACACAACAGCCCTGGGGTTAAATTACCCTACAGCCCTGGGGTTAAACTGCACTACAACCCTGGGGTTAAACTGCACTACAACCCTGGGTTTAAACTGCACTACAACCCTGGGGTTAAACTGCACTACAACCCTGGGGTTAAACTGCACTACAGCCCTGGGGTTAAACTGCACTACAACCCTGGGGTTAAACTTCACTACAGCCCTGGGGTTAAATTGCACTACAGCCCTGGGGTTAAATTGCAGTGCAGCCCTGGGGTTAAATTGCAGTGCAGCCCTGGGGTTAAATTGCACTGCAGCACTTGAGTTAAATTGCTGTAGGGGTTATTCTATTTAACCAGTAACTAAACGCTATGCCCAGTAGTCTATATATTTAATATTGAATGCCCAGCAATAACACAATAAATACTCAATAAACCCTAATATCCCCAAAAGCAATATATATACACTTTTAGACTTTTAAGTGCCACCACAGCCCCCTCAGCAATGCAATAGCACTGTAGTACTCTTGAATGCTAACAGTTCAATTCAATGCAATACAATAAATAAACAAACAAACACTATTTTTTTCCCTCTCACCCTATGTACCACCTCCCACCCTCCTATTTACTCTTACCCCCCCCTTACAACCGCACGGTCTCAGATACACACTACAGCCCCTTCTCCCCAATCTCTTTCATACGACCTGCTCCTGTCACGGATCGCACAACTTGCTCTCTCTCTTCTGTTTTCTGCTTTCTCTCTCTTCCAATCTTCCTCCACTCTGCACCCATCCATCCGCTCGCCACCGGCCCCAGCTCAGCTCCGCCACTCGCTCACCCCTCCGGCCGGTCCTCTGTCCCGCTCCGTCCACACACGATCCACTCCCTCACTCTCTCTTTTGCTCCGCTTGCTGCCTGGCTGCTGTGACACCAGCTCCCCGGGTGGACTCTGCTCCCGCAAGCCTCGGTCCATTCGCCCAATGGCGTGCTTTCGGCACCTCGCCTGCTCGTCTGTGTCCGGGCTCGTCTGTGTCCGCATCCACTTCCGCTTCATGGGTGTCTTAGAGCCATCAGGTGACATATTTGGATACAATATATTCCATAATGCATGTTTGAACCCTCAGTGACTTTGTTGACTACATTATTGCCATCATGGTAGCCTATGGGCGATCCGTAACCTATTTAGCCACAATATTGCCATCCTGGGAGTCTATGAGCTATCAGCGACTTATTTAAATACTACAGGTGAAACTCGAATAATTAGAATATCGTGCAAAGTTCATTTATTTCACTAATGCAACTTAAAAGGTGAAACTAATATATGAGAGAGACTCATTACATGCAAAGCAAGATAATTCAAGCCGTGATTTGTCATCATTGTGATGATTATGGCTTACAGCTCATGAAAACCCCAAGAACCCCAAATCCACAACCTCAAAAAAGTAGATTATTACATGCAATCAATAAAACAAGGATTGTACATAGAACAATATCGGACCTCTGAAAAGTACAAGCATGCATATGTACTCAGTACTTGGTTTGGGCCCCTTTTGCAGCACTTACTGCAATTACTTTTGCACGATATTCTAATTATTCGAGTTTCACCTGTATATTATTTGGATGAGTATGAGCACCCCCAGTACACACTAGTGTAGGAGAAGGCAGCCCTTGCCAGTTGCTCTGGGGTCACCCCACTGTATTGGGGCCAGTTGTGAAAGTTTCCTAGTTTCGTCCAGTAGCAGTGGCTGAACCACCTGCCAGTCAGCATCTTTTCCCCCAGGCAGTCTCTTCAGCTGGCCCATGATCTGCCTGTCTACAAAGTCTGTGGCCTCCATGAGGGGATGTTGCTCGCATCTCTGCCCAGCACCAAGCCGCAGAAGGGGAAATACTTGCAGTGCTTGGCTCCTGGCTGGTACCCAAACTTACAGCTCTGTGGGGTGCCCCCACAGCAGAGGTACGGCACCCGGGCCTCGGGTAGAAGAAGCCCATCTGGGCCAGCTCATGGAGGGAGCTGGTGCCAGGGCCTGACCACTTCCATAAGCTCACCGGCTACCTGATCTCCTGCTGCATGCAATTATTCACAAGGGTGCTCAGACTGGGTGCCCTCAGGAGACCTACATCTCCCTGATCGCATTCTCCTCATACATAGCTGTGGCCTTGCTGCAGCTCCAGTGAATCATAGTTCCATAACGGGGGTCTTAGATAGCACTACATGAGGCATCACTCACTTGAGTATATGTACGCAAAGTACTCAAGAGGAATGGGGTATAGATGTACACTCTGCACATAACAGAGGTATAACCACTAGGTATCGGCCATCTGTAGAGTAAAGTGTATGTTTACCTAAAAGGTTATAACCTCAAACGTCTATTGCTGTCTGTGTTCCCATTGAGATTAATCCTCCATATTTGCCCTAGTAAGCACCATCTCTGGGCTAGAAGTGAAGGTAAACCCAAAATTGTACAGCTGACACCAGAACAGGAGGTGAGGAAAATGCTCACCATGTAGCCACCTGTTCCAGTGGCAGCTGTCTAGAAGGGGACAACCTCTTGCATCGAGGTCTTCTTTTATTTCATACTGTATATCTGTGAAAATAGGTTAAAGTGACGCTAAACTCAAGAGTTAAATCTTAAAAATGCATTCAAGTACCCTAACTACTAACACAAATGTAGGTTATTTGTGTATCACTCTGCTCAGCTGTAGATCCTCAAATCATCTTTGAGTTTGTGCTGACACTCTCCTTCCTTCTGGAGGGTGGCTACTTTTGTTCTTCATGGTCACTGTGTGCTATGAAGCAGCCACCACTGCGTGCTCAAGCGCTACTAAGCCCAGGGCCGCCGTCAGGGGGGTACCGCCAATAGTCATGTAAGGGGCCCGGGCAGCCGAAGGCCATACAGGTGCCTGGCGGGAGGTGGAGGCGGCCGGGCCCGTACACTTCATAGCCTCACCTGAGGTGCTCTGTATGGGCCTCGGTGTCCCCAGGGGGTCTCCACTGCACATTAGGTTTTTAAAGATGGCCACCGCGAGTAGCGGCAGCCATCTTTAAACCTGGTAAGTGCCCAAATTACATTTAATATATTGCCGACAAACGAAATAACACAAAATCCGAATCAAAACAAGATGAAACGAAACATTTTTTTGCGGGTGCACATGTCTAGTGTCTAGCGCGTCACGAAGCCCTGCGTCCAGTTGGTCACGAAGCCCTGCGTCCAGTTGGTCACGAAGCCCTCCATCCAGCGGGTCATGAAGCCCTTCGTCCAGAGGGTCACGAAGCCCTTCGTCCAGCGGGTCATGAAGCCCTTTGTCCAATGGGTCACGAAGCCCTGAGTCCAGCGGGTAATGTGATTGTCGGGGGACATTAGAGTGCAAGCTCCTATGTACAGAGACTGATGGGACCGGGGCTGCAACAACTAATCAACTAAGTTGATTAAAATCGATGATGGAAAATGTTGTCAACGTTTTCCATCATCGATTAGTCGGCTTTCGATTAGTTGCCCCTGTTTGCGGCTCCACACGCATTGCATGAGCTTTTGTCAGCCTATTATAAAGAATGCAGAGCAGGGATTTTATTAAAACAGTCAACCAAATAAAAGCCTTTTATGTCCTTAAACATATATTATATAATATATAAAAAAAATTTATTTATATAATATATAAAACATATATTAAGGTATGCAAGTTAGTCATGGAGTTATTTTCAAGGTAACCCCTACATACTGATGCTGCTGAATGTGGCCTGGGCATACTAGCATTACTAATCTATGGTCATGGTTAAGGGCCTGTGTCTGCAGGCATTTGATCACAACAGAATTGTTTATCTCACCATTAGAGTCTATGGGAATGCAAAAGCAGCCTAAAGTAGTATTAAACACGTTTTTCCATAATTAATCTAGATCAAACAAATATACATTGCCCGGCAAAGACTGCGGACAGCACTGAACTCCAAAAACAAACCAATTTTGGACATCTCCATAATAAATGTATTAGAGAGCCTTGATGAAATCCCCATTTTGCACATGAAGGGTTATCTCTGAAACCTAATGTAAACAAAAATTATGGCGTACAATAAATCCTATGAAGAATAAAAAGTTGAGTGAGTCTATGGGAAGCAGATACAGAAACTAAGGTCACATTGCTCATAACATCTTCCCATGTTTCATCAGAAATAGGGCCTATATCACTTTCCCATTTATTCTTAGCACACATAGCAGAGTGTAGTACTGATTTATTTAACAAATACATGTATAAATAGGAAATGATGCCCTTGGAGCTGGTTAAAGCAACATGGGTATCCAGTACTGGGGTTAGGAAGAGACATGGGGAAGTAGTCCCATAATGAGAAGACAAAGCATGCCTTATTTGCAGGTATTGGAAAAAAGTTTTATGAGGCAGATTAAACTGAGATTGTAGACATTGGAAAGAGCACAGGCCTTTTTATACATAGAGCTGTGCAATAGTATGTATCCCTGCTCTGCGCCAATTGTCAAAACCTTGCAGTTTAAGCAGTTCAGGGAGATATGCGTTCTTTCATAAAGGTGTATATCTAGTGTGAGAATTAGCTTCCAATGGCAGCACATTAACCTCCCTGGCGGTCTGATTATTTATTTTTTTACTTTTAACATTCCCGCCGGTTCCGCCCCCCTGCGACGCGGACGCTCGCAAGGGACGGAACCTGGAAGACGGATGCCGGCATCGTCCGGAGGACACAGCGGGGATCGTAGACAAGGTCAGAGATGCTGCTCTGTAATCCTGAGTGAGGCACAGGGTTGCCGCTTATGGTACTGAAAATTAACTCCGAGCCACACTCTGGAATACCGCCAAGAAGGTTAAAGACTATTCCACTCGCTTTTCACTTTTTAAGGGCTTCTTTTTCCCACTTTTATTAACTCAAACTCCACACAGGTTTTTCCCTTGCAGGGGTTTTCAACAGGGTTATTCACAAAAGGGAGTTTGGAGAAGGCAGGAGAAGTTAACAATCGAGGCCAAAATAGCTGATTTGGAAAAATTCTCCAATTCAGCTCAGTTTCCAGTTCAGCTACCGGTATGTTGTCCTAGATTGTTAACTTCTCCTGCCTTCTCCAAACTCTTCACCCTTTTGTGAATAACCCTGAAAGTACAGCTTTTTTTCTTCAAACAAACATTTTCATTGGTAAAGTCTCACCAACTTCAGGTTGTCTCTAACAAAACTTCTGGCCACACAGGCTGGTTCTCCTCAACTGGGCACACAGGCTGGTTCTTGACACCTTGCCACACAGGCTTGTCTTTTTCACCACACAGGTGAATTGCCACACAGGCTGCTTTTCACCACACAGGTGAACTGCTCCCCAGTCTGCCAGACATACAGACTGGTTCTAGGGTGGAGTACTTGTAGAGGCCCTAATAAGCCAGCAAGCTTCAGCTGGTCTTGTTATCTCCAAGCCTCCAGCCCTCTCAGCACTACCCCCTAGAGGACAACCTTTAGTATAATGCCTGAACCTGGCACATACATCTCTGCCATCCTGGCTAGACCCAGACATTTTTATCAGCCTGCTGCCACACTAGTATACCCTGAGATATGCAAAATTAGTTTAAAGGACTCCCACATTTGCCCCATTAGTTTAACTGTTGCAAGGTTCGAGAATTGTTTTGTGTATAAATTGGTTTCTAATGAACACAAACAGGTCTATTCACTAAAGGGTGAAGAGTGTGGAGAAGGCAGGAGAAGTGAACAATCTAGGCCAAAATAGCTGATTTGGAAAAATTCTCCAATTCAGCTCACTTTCCAGTTCAGCTGTGTTTTCCTAGATTGTTCACTTCTCCTGCCTTCTCCAAACTCTTCACCCTTTTGTGAATAGACCTCATAGGATCTGACCCATTAAAATGACACAGAACGATTGCGGATGTGTGTCCCCGTGTTCCCAACCCGAGAGATGCTGTCATTGAGAGGCTATAAAGTATACTGTCACCAGGGATTGGGGAGAGCCAGGCCCCCTATCAATCTTGGCTGTTTCTGCTTCCTGATAAGATCCCTGAAAATACTATTAATTTGCTTAAATATTTTATATAGTTTCCAGATAAGAGAGTTGTGTAGAATATACTGTATAATAACTGAGGCATCCATATTATTTTGATTCAAGATTCACCCTGCTCTCCACTGAGAGGGGTAATTTAAGCCAAGCTTCACGCTGAGTTCTAAACTTTTGCAGCAGGGGGAGTAGGTTGAGGGAGGAGCAGGAGGTGAGTTGAGGAGATATCTGTATCCCTAGATATGTAATTTGAGGATGTATCTGTATATGGGACAGGTCCGATGCTATGCTAGTAGGGATGGTAACAGGTCAATGGGTAGGAGATTAGATTTCTCTCAATTCACATAAAGGCCAGAATATTTAGCAAAGTAAGATAAGTAAGCCATTACATTTCATAGTGAGGATTGGATATCAGCCAAAAAAAGCAGGGTGTTGTCTGCATATAAAGCGATTTTGACTTCCTCCAGGCCCCATCTAAAGCCAATAATATCTGAGGATTGTCTAATCATGGCAGCAAGAGGCTCTATAGCCAGGTCAAATAGTAAAGGGGATAGAGGGCAGCCTTGTCTGGTGCCCCTCTGCAAACACAAACTAGAGGAGAGAGAGTTGTTACTTTTTATTCTGGCATAGGGGTATAGTATAAAAGACGAATCCAACTGCAGAATTGAGAACCAAAACCAAACAAAGATAAAATGGCTCACAAATACCGTCACTCAACACTGTCAAGTGCTTTTTCTATATCTAATGCCAGAAGAGCTCTGTTGCCAGCATTTTCTGTAGGTATTTGCATATTCAAATAAACCCTACGTATATTAACAGTAGTGGATTTATTAGGTAGAAAACCTGCTATTGGCTAGCACTTTAGCTAATATTTTAATATTATCTAAAAGGGAGATGGGTCAATAGGATTCTGGCAGAAGAGAATCTTTTTATTGTTTTGTTTGGGCAACACAATAATAGTAGCATCGTACATAGTATCTGGAAGGAGTCCCTCGGCCAGTGCATTATTAAAGGTTTGTAATAAAAATGGAAGAATAAATTGCTTATAATTTGTATAAAATTCTATAGGGAGGCCATCTGGACTGGGGGCTTTTCCATTTAGAAAGTTAGTGATTGCTCGCTCCAATTGCTCTTGAGTAATTGGAGTATCCTGATCGTGTCTATCGGACGTAGATAGGGCAGGTAGGGTAATATGTGACAGGTATTCTGCAAGGTCTGTCAGTGCATGATGCCTTGGAGGTACAGTATATAATGATTCATAGAATTGTAAGAATATCTTCAGTACTTGATGTCTATCAGACCAAATAGAGCTAGAAGGATCTCTAATTGACCCAATATAGGGGGGAGTGCGCTACAAGCAAGCTATCTGAGCCAAGAGCTTGCCAGAGGCATCACCCTCGGCCCAGAACACCCTTTTAGTGAAAAATAATTAATTCTGGGATTTCTGAGACAGAAGGGACTCTCAGTCTCCGGTGGTTTTGGTTCAGACAGTGTAAGATGGAGAATATAGACTGGTTTGCTATCTGCAACTGCTTGACGAGCTACACATTCATGCTGTTTAGTTGTATTCTTAATGATACTAATATGTTTAATAAAAATACCGCAAAGGTAAGATTTTAAAGTGTCCCAAACTACCATCCTTGAAGCAGGAGCTGCATTAATTGAGAAGAAAAAAGAAATATCCTCCTCAAATGATGCACGTTTTTGTATTAAAGATATCCAAAAAGGATTTAACCGGCAAGAGACAGAAGACAATTGGCGGTCTAAGGTAAGCTGGATTAATAGAATGGTCTGACAGACACGTAGTATGACAAGTATATTGTTGTTCCATTGGCTGTAAATTACGTCTGATAAGCCCATCTCTTTGCAAAGCTTAGCAAATGCAGATACATTTGTAGGTCCTGCAGTAGGACAGGGTGGGAATTTGTCCGTGCGGGAATCCATACAGTTGGTAAAGTCCCCCAAAATAAATATCGGGAGCTTGTCCAAAAGAAAGTGGGCAAGTTCCTTAAGTGCATCATTAGAGTATGGAGGGGGTATATAGATATTGGCAATAATGCATTCCATAACATATAAACGATATATAAAACGAACAAGAGCATCTATTTTCGTCTGTATACAGGAGAACGGTATGTTTTTACGAATGAGCATAGAAACTCCTCTCGCATATGTGAAGTAAGAGGAGTGAAATGTTTGTTGGCAAAATCTACATTTGATTACATGTTACACTATTAGTATGGGTCTCCCGTAGACAGATAATGGAGGGTTTATGTAAAAGAGGGAGAGATGCAGAGTAGAACAATGTTCCACCTAAGTGCTAGGAGGTCCCAGGTGCAAATGTGTTTCCAAAGGATATGGCTGTGGTCAGTGTTGGTATAAGAAAACAAACAGTTTGAACACACTAACAAGGGTCCATAAAACAGGAATTGAGTAAATGGAGCACAGTCTATGCAGGAGCACAAGGGGGGGTAAGTAATGACTCGTAAATCTCCAACGATAATCTGCAGGGATTATTTCAGAGGAAGGTAGAGAACTTCAACGTAGTGTAAAGGAATATGTAATCCTCAGATGACCAACAAGAAAAAACCCAGTATGTAGGCTGTTAACTGAATGAAGCATAAGTCCCACTCACTGCGATTAAGTAGATTTGATCATGTATTGTGTTGCTTCCTCTTGGTGTACTTATCCAGCCAGGATGAGGCATGGGAAGGTATCTTGAAACAATATAGGACACAAAAATAGTAAAAATTATTTTTCTACTTGAAAAAAATGGTTTCCCCATCCACCACAACGCTCAATTTTGCAGGATAAATAATTGAATATGGGAACCGTAAGAGAAAAGTAAGGGAACAGGATAACTTTGGATCCAGCTAAAGAAATTTCACCCATTTCCCGGGCTTTACAGAGACTGTGTTCATTGTCACAGTAGTTCAGCAATCTTATTAGCAGTGGCCGAGGAGGATTGCCAAGTGGAAGAGGACGTGAAGGAACTCTATGGGCCATTTCCACAGCAAATAGAGGGGGAAAATGTTTCAAGCAGCCAGGATTCAGCAAAGTCTGTCGCATTACTGTCTTCAACCGTTTCAGGAATCCACTACACGAATATTGTTCTTGCGAAGATGATTTTCAATGTCCTCTGCCTTAAGAGTATTAGCTGTGGTTCTGTGCATAGCCAATTTGACTTCTGAAAGCAGGGGAGAGGTAGTGTCTTCGAATTCACCCATTCTACTTTCTAGGACAGCCGCCTTTTTTCGTAACTTTCTGTAGATCATGGCGAAGAAGGGAGATATCAGCACCTGATTGGTGAGGGACGTGAGTGAGGAATTGCAGGACTGGATAGCAGAATAAATGTCAAACACAGTAGGCTCATGTTGTTTGCTCTGAAGTTTAAGAGAGATAGGGCTTTCAGTGGTTTTGAATGCAGTACTTACTGTTTCCAGGCTCTCATCTAGGCTATTTGAATTCTCAGGCGTGCAATGTGGTTCCGGAAAGGAGATTCCATCCGATTCTTTGACTGCACTGTGTTCCCTGGAGGATGGGACACAAGGCTGTTTTGCAGAAGTATCAGTGTGTCTGGCAAAGCACTCCAGACGGGCTGCAGTATCTCGGCTTTGTCATGTACGGGCTGGCTCAGTAAGGGAGCTGGCGCCATCTTGGGACACAGGGCCCGCCGCGAGCGATCAGTCTTTTTTTTGGTCCTGGTAAGCGCTGTGATGGGAGTGTGTAGTGAAGCAGTCCCAGCCACAAACAGAGCAGGATAGCAGAGATAGCAGGAACTCTTCACTACACGCCCGGCTGCATTGAGCTGCAGGCCGCGCCTCCCCGTAAATATATTTTTAGATATCCACATTGCCTCTAAATATAGTGCAAGATCAAAGTATTCCAACAAACATTAATCCAACAACTTGTAAGTTGTGGTGTTACAATTGTTTATCTACACATACAAACGCAAGAGAAGGAGTGCAACTTTAAGCTTTTTTTTAATGCTCTGACATTGTATTATCCTGTAGTGTTACAGCAAAGTGAAATTTTATCCATTGGAAGTCTTGTACGTCTGTCAAACCAGTTGATATTGATTTTATGACATATAACAAGTCACAAGAAGCTTGTTTACTAGATCCTTTGGTGTCATATAATCCTATTCCTCTTTAACCCCAAAAAGCACAGCCTGTATTCATACATTTGTATTCATAGTAAATAAATCATATTCAGTAGCCGTATGTTTATATGTGTTATATTTTTATGATTAGTCATATAAAATATGAATATCTGGATCCAGCATATACTGCCCAAAGTAAGTGTGCTCCTATAAACAGACTGAATGACTTTAAATTAACATCTAATTGCTTCTTATTAATTGATGCAGAGCTGTGTGTTTTCCTGGGATCTTCATGATATGATTGGTCTATTGTTTATTCCCCCCTAAATGCATTTTGATGCAGTAAACTGCATGGGCAAGAGTATGTATGTTGTTTTCAGTAGTACTTGTTCACATCAATGCATTGCGAAAATGTCGTTTATTCTGCATTTGGGTGCATGGGCTTGCATTTTGCTATTCAGGCCGGTTGAAATATTTAATGCCACTCAGTACGGATCAACTCTTGGTATTCACCAAACCAATGTACAGTACATTAATGGACAATATTTATTTAAATCAAGATTTGATCACCAGTAGTATTAAGCTGCATTCACATGTACTGTGAGATTTAACATCAAATGTACAGCTTTAAGACCACTGGCCAACTTGTGTTCCCTGGCTTTCCACCCAGTTTTGTCAGTAACAACCAATACACCAGGTTACCCCCACAGGATTTTTTTTGGACCACATCAATACAACAGAAAATGTTTAGCCACCTGGCTGTTTTTGGTCCGCTCAGGACCCCTTCAGGTCAAAGGGCCAAAACACAATCACAAACACCTAGGGGCTCATTTATAAATCTCCCGTCCAGTGTATATCTCCCCCCCATTCCTGAGGTTGACCCGGGGTGCTGGATTTCCCCCCTTTCTCAGTACATCTGTTCCAGTTAACACCCACTTGGACATCTTCTTGCCTGGAACTACTTTTGATATTACCTCTAAAAGAGAACTCCCCAGAGAATGTCTCCAAACATACTTTCCTCCATGTCCCACTGCTACTCTGCCATAGATATTCTAGAGTCTTCCTACAAGTGTGCTTCCATGAACGATGTCTGACTAATTTACTCTGGGACATATCAGTCACATTATATTTAGAAGATTTAGCAAGCTGGGTATCTTTAAGGGCGTTACTGAGACTCATAAGAAGGCACAACATAGTTACATAGTAGGGAAGGTTTAATAAAGACACAGGTCTATCAAGGTCAATCTATATGTGTGTACATGTCACTAACAACTTCCATAACCCTGTATATTTTGTAAACTGAGAAAGAAAAAGTGTTTTTTGAAGTTATCAATGCTTACTGCTTATGCAGCTAACTGCAGGAGGGAATTCCCCATTTTACTGCTCTGACAGTTAAAAAAAACAACTCTTGCACAGTCTGATATTATACAGCATCTCATCCAACTTCTTGTTGTGCTCTTGTGTCTTCCTCTGAGGAATACGTTTAAAAAGTTTAAGAGTTTGTAAATTGTAATCATATCTCCTCTTAGGTTTCTCTAAGGAGAATAAAAATAATTTTTGTAGTCTACCTTCATAACTCAGGCCTTCCATCCCCCTTATTAATTTTGTTGACTTTCTTTGAGCTCTCTCTAGCTCATGGACATCTCGCTTAAAGATTGGTGACCAAAACTGAGCTGTGTCCTCAAGATGTGGCTGAACCAGTGTGTTATAAAGTGGTATTGAAAAAAACAATCCTTCTTTTAATGCAAGTTAGTATTCTACTTGCTTTGTTAGTTGCAGCTTGGCATTGCATGTACTTGCTAAGTCTGTGGTCTATAAGGACCCTAGATCTTTCTCATTCCCCAATTTTCCCAGCTGAGCACCTCCCAAAGAGTATTCTGCATGCATGTTCTTAGCTCCCACGTTCATGACTTTACATTTTTCTATATTGAAACTCATCTGCCATGTTACCCATGCCTACATTTTATCAAGATCTTGCTGCAATGATTCTAGTCTTGTTGAAAACGTATTGCCCCACATACGCTTGGTATCATCAGCAATCACTGTGATGGAGCTATTTATTCCAACCTCTATATCATTTATGAATAGGGCAAATAAAATGGTCACAGGATTGAATCCTGGTGCACTCCACTCACTTTTGACCATTTAGAGAATGAGCCATTTATCCCTACCATCTGGATCCGTTCCTGCAACCTGTTTTCTACCCATGAGCATACAGTTTCTTCAATACCAATAGACCATAATTTGTAAATTAAACATTTGTGTTGTACTGTATCCAGTGACTTAGCAAAGTCCAGATAAACTACATCTACTGGGCTTCCTCTGTCCACATTTTTCCTCACTTCCTGATAGCATGTCAAAAGGTTGGTTTGACTAGAACTGCATTCATAAGTCTATGCTAATTGTTACTTATGGTGGACCTAAGGTGTGTGGAATTTCCTTCTTGTTTTACATGAGGTTAGCAAGGGTGAGCTCAGTGCCTGCATCCTTGATGCTTCCAGGGAGGAACCAGCGTGGGAATCGGAGTAGTGATACTTCCATTTAAACACTAACAGTAAAATAAGCACATGGTTTCAACACTATGCAACAAAATAAGTTTTGCCTTTAGATGTACTGCAAGACACAAAAAAACGTGTGACTTAGAACAACCTGTGCTCTAAAATCTAAAGGCTATAGACTAATTCCTGTCTTCCATATCATACATGTTTTCTCTAAATGTTTTGCTGTGCAGATGGTATGTTTATTGTCCTGTTGGCAAAATTCAGGATACTTTTTTGTCCTCATGAGGGGCAGAATTGATTTATTCCTTTTTAACATCTCCTGTTTCCTTCATAAAACAATGTTTAAATAAGTGAAGTAGCTTTCAATGAAGTGTATTTGCCATCTTTCTTCTCTTTAGCAAGACAAAATGGAGATAATTATGAAGTGGATGAGCAGGTTTAATCAAAGCTGGGTTTCGTTTGGTATATTCATGAAGCTGCAATCATCATCTGTTTGGCTTTTGAAGAGCAACAATTACAATCACTTAAAATCCTGAGGGGAGCAGAAATAGAATTCACATTAGCATATAAAATATTCAGCTACATCAGGCAAAACAATTGGGGGAAGGGAAAGCTTTAATTCTGAATGTTAGATAGATAGCTGAACTGATGTGACATGCTTTTTCTAATGTGCCAACATGAGCAGAGAAAGCTTCAATGGCACAGATATAGTGCATGTTAGATGGGAGGGCACTTAAGGTGTCCATATATGCAAATATTTGTAGGGTATTTGAACAGATGTGATATTTTAATTAACTTTAGACCAGTGAAAACACTTCTTTTAGTCCATATACATATTCACTGAACAATTGCTAAAGTTATTCTTAAACCATGCCGTGTGTAATTATTTAAAATCCTTCTTCATATAACTTTCTAATCAACTCCAGCACACCATTTGTAATTTTAAATCAGGCGTGCAGGGGGAGTGCTATTTTGACAATCAAAATGGGAAAATTATGCAAAGTTGGGCTGATTGAAACAAAATCATAAAAGCAGTTTTATTTGCAATTCCATTGGTGATATTTTACAGGCAGCAATTCTAGGTAGAATAGATGTAAAGATCACACACAAAAATCAGGCAAAGGTGAAAAAAGTGTTAGGAAGCATAGATGAAACTCTGTGTTGTACCTGCAGGATAATAAAATCATGGTGTGTTTTGTATATTTGTTATATTGTGTTCAAAACTAAACTAAAATAAAATCCCTTTTTTTATCCATTAGTATGGATTTCTAGGCACCTTTTCCTGCATTTCCTAGCCTAACTCTAACTGCTTAGCTGAAAAAAGCCTGTTGCTTACTTTCATTTAGAGAGAGTAAGTTGCCATAAAAGGCAAATCTACTGCTTGTAGTTGGGTAAAATCATGCTCTTCAACATAGATTTTTTTCAGAACATGCACATTTTGCAAAAACAACTCATATGTTGTTAACCTTGGCAGCCTAATTTCTGTGCTACAGCTAGATGCCCACAGTATAAAGACAGTTAGCCAGCTGGGACTTGGGAGATATCTACATAGTACAAGTTAGCTCTCCAGTAAAACTGTTTACAAGGTGGACCACAAAGCAGCCTTTTTGTGAAGTGTACAATAAATTTTCTCCCATTTTATAGCAATAATAATGATTTTTAGGGCACAAATATGCACTGCAAATAAGGCTAATACATTTTTAATGAATATGTCCTTTAATATGTTTCTAAGTCCAAAATGTAGTATTCAATACTGTAGGTAATTAGAAACAACTTAAAAACCATCATAAGAAAACACTGAAGAGTTCAAATGGAAATTTTACTTTGTTTTAGTTTTGGATAGAGTGGAGAGGGATTAGGACACAGGTTTTTTTTTGCTGCCTGTGACCCCATTAGGGAGATTCACACTCTCTATTTGTCCTTGTGACCATTATCACTAAAAGTGAAAGTGAAAGAAAATAAGAAAATTTGGGTTGTCAGAACAGGAAGAGAGGAGAAATCTTCCAATGGAAACACTAGTTCTGGTTACCCTGCTGACCACCAGTAGTTTCACTCTCTTTGGAGGGCTTTCCTCTCACATGCCGTTGTGGTCATTGGACAGGAAGTCAAGGAAATATCCCCAATTGGACACAGATAGCAAAAAAAGCTTAAAAGAGTTATAGCCCTCCCTCACTTTATTCAAGAATAAGAAGCGGTCTTCTAAGATTAAATGTTCTTGGTATCACTAAGCTACACAGCTATTGTTGTGGCTCTTTAAAATTGCAAATATCAAACAGTGGCTAGCTAATGTTTGTAGGTTTCTTAGTCAAAGCATCAACTGATTTATTGTGTTTATCTGTGTATGATACATATCCTTATCACATTGCATTGTTAATCATGCTGTCCTTTTGCCACTGGAGAATGACTGAAGGAAATTATTACATTGCTACATCCGCTTTCCCTCTTTATTGATAAGAGGTTTTACTGTCTAATTATTCTCTTGTGAAGACGTTGCCATCTCTGGTGATAACAGAAGACTATGGGTGTGAAGGTTAATACATTCTCAAAATCTTAAACTGTAATAAAACAAAGAATAGCCAGATGTGTCTGTTGCTATGGATGCATTTCCATTCCTATAGAAAGAGCCCAGAGGAATGAGAATTGATGAGTTATCTTCAAACCAACAGAATAGAGATAGAAAACCATTATTACTTTTAATGACATATGATACTGTTGAACAAATGGACAGTTCTGTTGCCAGTTGCAGCAATATACTGGTGTTTATTTGTTTTAAAGCCGTGGAAACCTACAATGTATGCTTACCTTAGTAGATTCAACATCCATGAGAAGCTCTTTGTTACCTCGGGGCCTGGTGGGCCCAAATCTCATACAGAGGAAATACAAAGGTAACTTAATGGCTAAAGCAAAAGGTAAACAGAACTTCACAATATATTTAAAGATCTTTTAGACCATACTGACATAAAGCAAACTGAAATATTGCCACTTTTAGATCATATACGCCCAGGTGGAGGCCGGAGCAACCCCACTGCTAGTCCCCTGACCTGTTGAGTCTATCTTGTAAATTACGGTATATCTTAATTCTCTTTTACTCCTTGTGCACAAGATTTATTTTATGAGATGGTAGAACTAAACCCTGAAGAGGCCATGGAGATTTGGCAGTAGTTAGTTATAAAACATCATTATAATGTATGTGGTGTAAAGCAGAAGGAAAAGAGACCCTGCAAGCAACATTACATTTTATATATTACTGGGTATTGCTGCAGATATGCTTAGCACAGCTGCCACTTTCTGGTGCACTTTCTTCCATGCACATCAAATGCAAAATCCTTAGCTTTGATGGTTACAGTCAATGAACCTCCAGGAATGTCCCAAGTCAACTTCAAATTATTCATTTATGAACTTAAAATAATGCACTTCCTTACCCTGTTCATTTTTTTTAGTAAACAAAAAAATTAGAAGCCGTAATTATATGCAGAGGAGTTGGGGGCACCTATATCAGACACCCAAAATCAAACTGTGTCAAATGCAATAGATAATGGTTGGATGTTAGTATATGATCTGACTGTCAAAAGATCTTTTTGTCAAAAGCATCCCCAATAGCATGCTTTGTATCATTAATACTTCATCATGCGAATGTATGCTTGCAACAGTGTGTTTGTGTCCTCTTGTCAGTTGCGGACACCACTAGTGCCACTCCTATCTTTGTGTTCAAGAAATACAGTACTATACAGCAGAATTGTAGTTATCCATTCATAGTAGAATTATTTCTGTATTGATATATTTTATGAGCAGTTATGTTAACACCCAGGAACAAAATATGGCTTATTCATCAAACCATGTAAAAATAACTGTCTGTTTTTGGTTTGTTACAGTCAGGGTCTTCCTTTTGTATACCAACTGTTGTATTTAAAAGCAGTTTTGAATATGATCAAATAAAGCTTCTTTTTTTTTTACTATGCAAGTCATTATGCAAATGTTCCAAACAAAATCATTTGTATATATCAATGAAGGTAAAACACAGCTGGGCATAAAGGTCCCCTCATGTATGAAACTATTTGATGCAAAGGAAAATGTGTAATATAATGGATGTATGTAACATAATGCATGTCTGTAAAATTAAAAAGTTGGATTACTGAGTAAAATAATGTTTTATTGGAATCATCTATAGGGCTTCTGAAGCTTTTACATTATTTCAAACTAAACAAAACTCTGATATATTTCAAAAGAAGGACAGTTAAAATGCAACTTCACTTGCAGAGTAGAACTCCAGCCAATTTATTTCTAGTTTTGAATATAATGAGAAAGGAATAGAACCTCTGCCTAGTTTCCATTGTTGTTTCATTGGGAACATCCACCCTAACTATTTGTCCTTTGTGACCATTCCCAAGTAGTAGAGAAAGTGAGGGTAAATACAATATTTTATGTTCACCGTCACAAGAGTGTAGGGGATATTTTCTATCGCCTCTTGTGATGACCACTGCTATCACAATTCACTGCGACCTTAGGTGGACACCACATATTGTCTTGCCGTTTACCACATCGTTCATGTGCTTTCCTAAACTATCAGGGGTGAAATATGAAAACATGGCATTAGCACATATTTACTGGAATCCTTATACCAAATCAGAGTTTCCAGCAATAGGCTAGGAAGGGTTTTTTTTTAGATACTGTGGCATTGTGAGGCAATACCACGGTGTTAGGTGGCCTCAAAGTCACCCAGGGTTCTCAGCCAGAGGGGCTGAGTGGCTCCAGGAAGACATTACTGGTACCAGGAGAGAACTGCCTTTTCAGTTCTTTCTGTGTTTTCTGGATCATGGTTGGGATCCTGGAGCCAGGAGATTTCTTAGAGCTCTGGGTGGGAAGAAATCTCCATTCCTGGGTCCATGCTTTGGTGGTGACCAGCACCTGATTGTGCACCTGTTTACATCCCTCATGAAGTGTGTGCTGGGATGTGTTCAGGGCCCCACCTGTGAGTCAGGAGAGCTCCACCCCGGAGTCAGTGTGGAGGCCAGTGCAGCAGGGAGCTGCGGGTTTGTGAACCATATTGAGAGGATTGGCATGTTATTGCCGTTGTCTGGAGGAACCAGACAGTGGCCCTAAAGATTGAGGCCGGAGCAGCAGTGCTGCGAGAGAGACTTGTTAAAAGACTGGGACACCTTGAGTGTACGTGACAACTCGAGGATTGGTGAGCCCCTATCTGTTATGCTACAGCAAGCTATTTATGTTGGATTTCGTGTTATCTTTCGTTTTGAAAGCAAATAAACTGCATTGTACTTGCACCTCCGGTCTTCAGTGGAGTGTCCTTGTTACAATACACTTCAAGGTCTCCATAGGTAGAATTTAAAAACATGACATTTTTTATTGAAACATCGTTAAACATAATAAAACTGATACACACATAAAAACATGTGTCCAATGCTGGTATATAACTAATAAAGTATACTGATTATTTGATTAGATTAAGGTGTATTCAAGTGACAAATGTTCATCATTTTAATGGTAACGGTGTAATGATGACTGTGGATTCCTCAAAGCATTTCACTGATGACAGCTACCTCAGGAGGGTATGATAGTGAATATAGACCAGCAAGGATCCATGCGGCAGAAGTTAGCGCAAGGCGCCTGAGGGAGAAGCTGTGCTCTATTCTGGCTCCAGCCTTAGGTGCTATGTTGCGGTGACATCCTTCGCATAGTGATTGCCCCTCTTGTGCCCCGCCCCCGGGGGGAGCTGATATCTGGGTGCATTACCTTCTGCCACGTGGGTTGATGCTGGTCTTTATTCAGTATCATATTCTCCTGAGAAAGCAGTCATCAGCGAAATGTGTTTAGGAATCCACAGTCATCATTACACCATAATTATCATCAAAATTACATTTGTCACTTGTATACACCTTCATCTAATCAAATGATCAATTTACCATATTGGTTATATAACAGCATTGGACACACCTTATATGTGTGTATTCAATGTTTTTAATTCTGCCTATGGAGACCTTGAAGTGTCCTTAAAAAAACCCTTACTAGCCTATTGCCTCTGATTTGCTATATTGGTTACCTTACACGAGGTATGGCAAGAAGGCCTCCCTCTGCTGAACACTCTTCAGCGGAATCTTTACAACTAGTCACATTTTCATTATCATCCTTAGCACGTGAGTAGTGACGCTTACAGGTGAGTCTATTCTTCAACAGCTGTCACAAACTTCTCTTTCAATTCCACTCATTGTGACCATATAGTCAAAGGGAGTCCTTTGCTACTTGAAAGTGTTTTCTTCATCTTTTCACTTCACTGTAAAGTTGACCATATACCAGTAGAATTAAGTTTGCGGAACACTCATTCAATTTCCTAAAAGTTAATGGGGTCAAACCGATGATCATTTCTGACCGTAGTGATGAAAAAGTTAAAGTGCCAGGAAGGAGATTTTTCTGTGTAGTTTTCATTAGGGGATTCCATTCATTCCAAAATCCAATGTTAAAATCAAACAAAATGACAAATTACATTCATCATGGTTTTGAGGGCAATATCAGATCTTCTGGCGAGATTTTTCCTATGAATGTTTGAACGAAAATCTTCCGGTGTATGGCCAGCTTTCTGCCACCTCTCCCCACCCCCGCTGCTCATACCTTTCAGTGGAACCGCCACCCCCCCCCACCCCAGCTGATGTACAGATTGTACACTGCACTGCAGCTCTGCACTGAGGATCTAGTATAGTACTTACAAATGGTGAGCGCTCATTGGTCAGCATTATCCCCTGACCACACTGGCCAATGAGAGAGGTTTCTTGCTAAGAACCACTTCTCATTGGTCAGTGTGGACCGTACATCAGCTGGCATCGGGGGGTCTTGGTTGGCGAGTCTAGTGAAAGGATGAACAGTGGGGGTGTGGAGAGGTGGCAGATTGGTGTGGGTAAGTTCATTTTCTGACATTTTGTGAGAAAGTGGACTTGCCCTTTAAGGTGACTTGACTACTGTCATAATACACATAAGCTATTTAGAATTGTTTATGTGCTTCAGACATTTTGTTTCCATAAACACTTTTTTAATTTTAATTTCCTATTGTTTGCCAAGAAAGGTCCAGTTTGTTGTTTTTAGCAAACATTCACACGTTATTTGCATTGAAAAAAATACCACACTTAGTCAGGGAGTGATTATCAGTGCATCGGTACGTGTCTTCCAGTGAAAGACAAAATAGCAGTTATCATACCATTGTTGTTGGGCTAGTAATACTGCCCGTATTGTGCATTTTTTTCTGAACACCTTTCTAACAGGAAAAAAAAATTCTGTCCTCTACATGTACTTAGATGCAGTGACAAAAAAACTCATCTGCTATCCTTGCAGTGTCAAATCAATCAAAAATGCAATCTTCAAAAGCAATCTGCTTTTTTTTCAGTAGATTAAAAAAAAAACATCTATATTGGTGGTTGGACAAAATCTTGTCTAGATGGATTTTGTTGAAGCGACAAAAGCTATTACACTTGTTGTGACAGTCTTAGCAGTTCAATCTTTACTTACCTACTACTAACATTAAAACATGTAGATATAATTACTGTAATTACTGTTTTTGTTGGGCAACAAGTGCTTGTCTTCCAAAATGTTATTTTACACAAAAAAAAACATCAGTCAGTGTTACCAAAATTGTTTTAATCTTGCAGTGTCTCTGTCACACTAAATCTCCCTCCCCCACACACTTTTTCTATTTACATTTTTTTTTAAATAATGCATTGAAAACAACATTATCATTGTTTAGGAAACACACACAGGCAATTTTCTGTACCTTTTACCTTGCAAACTTTGTTTAACACAAAGGAACAGTGTATTGATTTTGATTCTTATGTAAATATTTTGGCTTTCATGCTAAACAGTTTTAAAGCGGACCTTTACACTCAAAAATTAAATTCCTCCAATGCATCCATCTATGTATGATGATTAATAATAACATAGACGTGTCAGGTGTAAAATGCTGTGAATTCGAAATACATACACTTGCAGAGCATTCACTTGCTGCTTTGAAATGGCAAATTACTTCAGTTTGCCAACTAAATGCACACTAGGATTGCCTTGTCATCAGCAGAGCATTGCTGGGAAATCTCATCTATAATCTCACGAGATCTCAGTGCAAGTCATTTTCCTCCCCTGAGATGATGTGCTTTGTCACATGTCCTAGTCACATGTGCCAGGAATCCAGAAAGTAACAGGAAAGCTAGTAATCTGCCCTTAGTAAACATGGCTACTGTCAGAAGACTGGAGCAGAAGAAAAGAGAATGCAAAGCATGCACAGAATACAAAGCCAGCAATTATCTAAAGGTATCTGTTTGTCAATTGTCATTACTAAACATTTCTAAAAGTGTCTTTGTTGTTTTTTTTTTTACAGATATAGGTAAAGGTCCACTTTAAGTAGTGCAGTGACAACTTTAGGAATGTGAGGTTGATTTACTAAAGGAGTTAAGAATGTTCACCCAAAAAATAAATTATCCAGTAATTTGAACAGTGAACTCTTGTTTTTTATTTTCATCTGCAGACAATTGGATTTAAATTAAAGTAAATCTTCACATTTTTAAGTGAACATTCTCAACTCCGTTAATAAATCAGCTTCATAATCGTTTAAAAAAAGAAATGTGGTGGTACAAGTTGTTATGAGTATTGACATTTCAACCATTCAAACACAATAAAACTGAGGAGACCATAACAAAAGTAGGACCAGTAGAAATAGGCACATCTGCAACGGTATCACCAACTTTAGGAATAAAGTGCTACTGTTCTACTATTGCAAAGTAACTAGAGGTCAATTCAACCCATCCAGGAGTGTGATATTAACAGTACAGCTTGTTCATTTTTGCAGCAATAGAGCATCCAAGAGAGTGACTTTAAGACAAGGTACTGCTCAATCAGCTCCAATCACAAGTCTAAGTTTTGCTGCTTCAGTTGTAAGTTAAAGTGTCGCTGGTATTGGCCGCTGTCACAGCCCAGCAGCAAAGCTGAGCTGCCTCTCTGTGTAGTTCTAATCATCATTGTAATCTTTCTTGCCTGACACTACAGCCAGCTCTGATCCACAGGACTGGGAGGTATAGGCATGGCTAAATTCCACCTGCTGATTGAAATAGCAGCTACACAGCCAGTCCCTGTCCAGACTGTCAATCAACCTCACTATTAGCTGTGTTTAGGCCAACTTCCATTGCCTGAGCAATAGATTCATTTCCTAGCCCAAGGCTTTAGTCTGTGTAAATTCCTACAGTCCTGCTTCTCTGGTTACAGACTTCAGCTTTATCTGTCTACTTGCTCGTTGCCTGCCTGTCCCGACCTTGGACCTGTCCCTGTTTCTAAATCTGCCTGTTGACTTTGTACTACTCTACTACTCTCTGGTTCTTACCCCTGGTCAACTGCCATTTGCACAGCTGTGCCTTGGGGGCTGCAACCTGGTCCACCCTCCAGTAAAGTCCATGTGGAAGCTAACTCATTGTTACAAAGAGAGCACATTCGAGGAGACGAGTTATGGAGTTAAAGAAGATCATTCATACCAACAAATAACCAAAATATTTAAATTATTACGAGGTAAAGTTGCTTCTGAAGTGTCCAACTCTGGAAGTGATCATGCTGAAGCCCTTGCTCTTCTTGTACTGTCAGATCTAGTTCAAATTTCTCTTACGGGAGTTCAGTGAATCACCTATCTTTCTCTTGAAATGAAACATCTAATGCTTTTTACGATCCATGTAGATGAAGTGTAGGCTTTGGCTGTACGGCACACATCTGGGAATGCTCACTCTCATATTTCAAGAATTATCACACTATTCTGTTGAAGAAACACAGTAGACATTAACAGGGGTGTGTTCCTCATTTTTATTCCTCACCATAAAATGCACTACAATCCATTGGGATGTTTCTTGGCAGAAATTAGGAATTGAAGCACAGTCATTTTTTTAGTCAGTCAAGTTCCATTTGAAAATAAATATGATAGGTATATTTAGCCCTATTAGAGGATACCAAAATACCTCTTTTTCTCTCAGAAGACTGTTTCTAAGTGCATTGCTTACACCAACAGGAAAAATAACACCTTCTGTGGAATTATTTCTGTCTAGCCAGTTGATTATTACTTTCAACACCTGGAGCAGCAGCTACCACAGTACCATATTAGTCTGCTAACTTACTGTAGCTCAGTACACCATGTAAGCAATATCAGGACATAGAAATGGTATTGAAGTTAAGGAAACTCCAGGTTAAGATTTTATAATAACATTCATAACAAATAATTCACTGAACAAATTGATCAGTAATTATCAATGCTGCACAACATTTCATGGAATCTTACAAATGCCATCTGTGTGGCTTACTGTACTTTTTAAATTATGCTATGCAAACATTTGCCAAAAAATATCAAGGGTTGGAAAACGTTTTGTGTCTTGTCAGGAAAATCTGGCCTTCCTCTTAAATGAATGGATGGCAAAGTTTCAGTTTGATGTAACTCTTCACTGTAGATGCTTGACTTCCTTTGTTATCAATACAGAATAGTAAAGGATCATGTTAAGCACCACAGCACTAAAGTGAGAAATGTGAAAAAATGCATCAAAAAGAAAGAAATATTCCTAGTCAGACATGGTAGTGGGATTATAATTTACCCATCTGGACCACACTGAATAAAACTTGTTCATGGTACCACTCAGCTGGTAAGTGATATGTTCAAATTCAACGATTTTGTCGAGCTCCTGGAGCCATAATATTGTACTAGGGGGAGAATGAGATACCCATCTACGGACCACGTACCTAGTTGCTGTAAAAAAGGCACAGTTAAGGGCCAATACAATATGAAAGACTAAGTTAGAATCAACAATGACACCTAGGATACAAACCAAGGGAGAACTAGGTAAGGAGATTTCAAAGGCAAGATTAAGGATGGATAATATTTTATGCCAGTAATGTATCACCTTGGGCACCTCAAGAGAAGATGAATGAAAGACCCCTGATGCGAGCCACATTTTGGACATTGAGAGTCAATAATAAGACCTATCTTGAAAAGAAATTCAGGTGAGCGATATATCCTATGTACCATAAATAATTGCGTTAATCTGTGTGTGTGGCAGAGTAACACCCTGAAGTATTTCCTCCCAGAGATTATCTGGTACAGGGCCCAGATCACACTCCCAACCACTTTTGCAACATAATGGAGATGCAACAACAGACTTAATTAAGAAATGTGCATATAAAAAAATAAATGATCCCTTTGGTACGTACTGAGGAGAATAGGGCCTCAAACACTGGAGTGGGAGAAAGCTGAGGAGCAAGATTACAAAATTGAGAAACTGGTGATTGAACCAATCTTTAACCTCTTATTACTCAGCTCTATCCAGGGTCAATCACGACCTCCAGCGTTGTCCATGACGACAACGAAAATAAAAAATAAAACAAGAAAAAATAATTAAAAAACGACGCCTGCTGACCCTTCGTTCACGACAAACTCTCGCCGCAAAATGGCATTTTGACAGATGCCGGCAACATATAAACAATTGGGCAAAGCTAGCGGTGGCAGATAGCTCCCCCCAACTGTTTACAGTTGTACGGCATCTGACAGGTGAGCCATGATTGGGCAAAGTCATCATGAGTACTGTGCCCTGATTGGTCAGGTGCAAGGCTTTAGCCAATCAGTGCTCACAAGACTGCCGAACGCCCTGACAGTTTATGTGTTCGCCAAACACACGAACTGCTGATGTTCGAGTCGAACTCATGCTCGACTCGAACATTGAGCCCATCACTACTGTGAATCCATAATAGAGGTTTCTTATAGAGGATAGACAGGGAGACCCGTTAGTTCAGTTTACTGCAAATAACCCCTTCAGAGCCACCGGTAGTGTTATCCTGTGCTGGGATAGCGCTGACCGGGAAGGGGGAGAGCTACACATACAATATTAGATTGACTTCTCTGCACTTATACCCACTGTAGCCATTATAAGAAGGTCATACTTTTCTTGTTGGATTTTGTTCTTAGTTAACAGGAGAGTGTAGTAGGAGATGCTGAAACTAATAAAGGTAAGTGGGATTACCCAAAACTAATCATAGTTGGGAATTATGACACGAGATCTCACTTTGCAGTATTCTAGAAATATAAGAAGTCAAAGTCTGACTTAGCCAACTGGGCACCACCTACATGATCAATTTCGGGTGAACTTAGCCTTTAAGTCTACTGATGTAATATTTATTTACCTGTTTTTCATGTAATGATTGGTTAAAAAATTTTTTATTGCACATTGCAAATGTAGTGCACCTTGCAAACAAAATATGGGTTTTTGGAAGCCATTGCAGGTGAGGTCATAGTGAAGTTGAGGGTCATTTTGAGGCATTTTCATTTGATAATTGCACAATTCATACTTCTATTTGTTTATATTACATTATGTTTGAATTTTCACCTTAGGAAGGGAACCTATGCAGCACCCAAATTGTTTTTGAAATTGCTGTCAAACACATGTTGTGAAATTTTTCCTCCTTCTCCTCACTTACTATAAGTCCTTTTGAGAAAGCCCAGCACTAGTTCTGCCTTTTCACACTGCTACTTTTAACTTTAAAAGTCATATGTCTCTATATGAATAGACAGAGGGAGTTTATGTGTCCCTCCTCTCACTCATTAATTTGTATGCTCTGACTAGAGTTGAAAGCTGGAGATCATATGATATCAGGATTTTCAGGATCTTTAGAGCACAGCAGAAAAACAATCACAAAAACCTGTAGTGAGCAGACCCTTAAGCTTTACATGCTGGCTGCTGACAATACATATGCACATGGCATATTTTATGAGTGTCTGACTAAAAAAAATACTATATATTTGCTTTAAACTAAATCTAACATTGGATCCCCCTACATGCTGCTGATTTCAATATGCACAGCTACTAGAAACTGTCTATTAATCTTCACCACTAGTCTTTTTAAGTTTATAATATAATACAAAAACTTTTGCTAAGTGCACATAATTTGAAATGTTACCTTTGCTTTATTTATGTGATTCTGAAGCAGGTAAATAAGAAATATGGTTTTCCATTTAAAAAATGTGCTGCAGCACTTAATTATTATTACATCTGCTCTTATAGTTTGCTCGTAGTCCCACAAAAACCTGTTGAGTCTGCCAGTGGAGTCCATCTAATACAGTTTACTGTGATACTGTGGCAATAACGCTGCACTGCTTCTGAATTTAGAGCAGACTTGTCATTCTCATGTCGGCAGTGCTTGCTTGCACTACAGTGGGATACAAATTGCTACAGGGAGTGTGGCTATCAGTATTGTCACTGCTTACTCACAAGCACCTGACCATACCTAATCCTGCCCAATGCTTTCTTGATTGACAGAACTGCCTCGTTTGCTGAAACCCTCCCACTGTGAGCTGCAGTGTCTAGGAGGGGAGCATGTGAGACACAAATGAAGGTTGATTTGATATGCTTTACTACTCCCACTTAGCATAAGCAGACTTATATAGACACCGTCTATCCACAGTTTATTGTTATAAAATTGTAAATCAACTGTTAAGTTGTTAAAAGTCCTAGTGAACGTTTGGTAATTACAATAATAAAAAAACTTACTTTCCTTCTGCAATCAGATTGCAGTGCATGTGCATGTTCTAGTTTTGCTAATTTATTCAAATATATATCATTCTTAGCATGAAATTTACAGTTGTTAAACTTTACATTTACAATGTACATCAGACAATGTCTGACCTGACTGAATGTCATCAGACAATTTTTGTATACATGCATGTATGTAAGAAGAATACAATTTAGTTTTGCTTAAATAAAACTAAATATTTTAAAGAGAATGGATAAAAAGTGTACGAGACAAGTTCTATCTCAACTGGTACGCTTGCCCATAGCAACCAATCAGCTATTACCTTTTTTTTTTTAAATCAGAGTTTTTTATTGGCTTTTACATTTTTTTAAAACAACCAACATTGACACCTGCAGTAAATTGTACATGACCAGCATAGACGTACTCAACATGGGAACACAAAATCATATACAGAGAATACAGTAGCATGTATCAAGGGCAGGGAAGCTATTACCTTTAATTTTTTCACACAGCTTAGAAAAAGAAAAGTTAAAAGTTGATTTGCTGCGCTTCATTTGAAAGACAAAGTATGAAATGATGACTGCAAAACATTCAGAAACATAGTTATGTTCTATTCAAATATTTGTGACTAGAAATTAAATGTGGAGTGAAGGAATGTTTCTTTTAGGTTTTATGACAGAAAGGAAACACATAGAAGAAATTCTTAATCTCTGTCTTTGTACTGAAGTTAAAATATCCTAAAGAAACCAGTGTACCATCTAAAACAATTAATCTATCTATCTATCTATCTTTCTCTGTCTTGTGCCACAGAAAACATCACTAAGAGGTACAGAGTAACGCACTGAGGAGTACAGAGAGAGTGAGCTAGTGGTGCAGTCCTTAAAGGTTGCATCAATCTCTAACAATAATTGCGGTTATCATTCTTTTCTTTTTCATCCCTCTATTCATAAATTGAGAAATTAGGTGGTGCTAGTAGAAAAGAGATGAACTAAAAATGCTTTGAAAATAGAGAATATTATGTAAATCGAAATAACAAACTGCATTTATGTTTAATCAAGAGCATAATATGGAATGGGATTCCTATAAAGCTGATTTATTGTAAAGTTGTATCAGTCTGTAATTAACATAAGCTTATCATTCTTTTCCTTTGCGCCAATCTATTCATAATTTCAGAAATTGCTCATTAGGCGGTGCTAATAGTAAAGAGTTAAACAAAAAAGCATTGCACAAAAGAGAAAATAATATGAAAATCCAAATAACAAACTGCATATATGTTTAATCAGGAAAATATTATGGAATTTTTGTAACAGCTAAGTAACTTTGCTTAACTCTCCCCCCACAGACTGATCAACACATAATACAAAAAGCAAATACTATAAGAAACAGTAGACTTACCATTAAACATCATAATGCTTTTCCATGCTTTGTACCCTAGGATTTGCAAGTGTGCTAATGTAAATGCACATGGGAAAGGAAGAAACAGTGCAGCATGTCTAAACATTCCTTGCCTTGGGACTGATCACAGAAGTAAAAATCTAAATGGAGACATCACATCTCTCAGCAGACAAAGCACGGGGTACGATGACATCCCAGCACCCATTTAGCTAGTCCGGATAATTCTATATTTAAATATCTAAACCTGTGCCAAGATTGCCCTGCTCATCGCTGAAAGCTCTAAGAAAATGAGAAAAAAGCCAATCTCTAAATACATTGCTCATTCATTCCATTTGCTATGCTAATTGATGCTTTTTTGGTTCAGTAGAGTTAGTGCTTCCAAAGCATTGATTTACTCTGGGGATACAGGAGAGTTCTCCTTTTACTGCATTGGTTTATAAATCCAGCAGCATTTGATGAGTCTATATATTTGAAATTCGGGCACACTAGAAGCAGGGAAGTGGCACAGTCCCTCATGTGAAACTACTGCCAGCCATCTGCCATCAGGTTTTCTGTATATTATGTTTTTTGGCAGTGTGTTCACCTTGTGGCAGCTTGTGGCTCTCCTCTGTATCATATGCTGTAAATCAATATTTTGAAATGTTCTGAGGTGTCAATAAACATTTTTTAAAGATGTATCTTAATTCTACTTCAATTTTATTGGACATTCCTCTTGGATGTATTTTGGTAACTGTACATTACAATAAGATGACACGCTGTAAGATACATATCGGGTTTTGGTGAGAAAACAATAACATTTTGCCCTCCACTTCTACTATATACAGTACATAGTAAGCATTTGTCAAAATGTATTGCACATCCTCATCTGTTTCTGTTACAATATTCAAACACAACATTCCAGTGCACATACTGTAAGTGAGAGTCACACTGGAGGGTCTGTCTGCTATAATCACTTGACCAGTCCTAGTGCTATTTTAACAAACATTGCACTAACTCTTAATTCCTTCAGGTGTGCAACAGTCTATGCAAGTTTCTTACCAAAGGTGAACCTCTTTGCTGGAGATGCCTGTAATTGACCTCCGAAGTAATGTGCCATGGTTAGAGCTGGTGGTACTATCACATGTATTGTCAGATGGTGACAGCGCAATCACCTGTACCCACTCCTCCATACTGGCCTCATCCTCCGACTTCTTGGAATTAGCAGTCCTCACACACTGCATGGCCTGATATACTGGGCACTGGAGGCTCAGCAGCGGGAGGAAGATGAGGACTTGCTGCTGTTTGGGGGCTAGCAGAGACCTTTCCTTACTGTCTCCATCACTGTGAAGCAAAGACAGGAGTCCAAGGAGTAATATGAGGACGAGGGTTGTGGTACTGGCAGAGAGGAGGAGCAAATGCGGCAAGATTTAAGAGGCAAGTTTCACTACTACCAAATCCCAAGTTTATAGATGGAAGAGGGGAGATTTATTGAGGAAACTGACTATTTGTGGTCCTCTACTGTAAGCAATTTGTGGTGAATCTTATATACTCAAATGCCTTCACAAGGTTCCCGAGGATCCAAATCTGCTGGCTCATCCTATTAGATCCCTGATACCATCCCAGAGAAAGGCCAAAATGCAACACTTTAGGAGGTGCTGTGTAAAAACCTATTTTATGCATTTCCTGATGGTAGCAGGATCCCCTCTGATGGTCAATGTGCCTTCAGTTATTTGATCCCTAAAAGGAGGAGCAGCAGTGTTGGTGGCTGCCTCAGCATGCTTTTTGTGAATTTGTTTAAATCATGCCATCCAGGCTGCAGGTAGATCTCATTATTGCTGACTACATTGGGTGCAGGTCTGATTCAGATACTCTTAGAAGTGAGGACCCCCTAGACTAATGGCTAGACCACTGCCTGGAGCTTGCATAGTATGTGCTGGAGCTTCTGGATTTCCCTGCAGCCAGTGTGCTGTCTGAGAGGGCCTTCAGTGCAGCAGGAGATTTTTATAAAGAGAGGTGAATTCACTTGTACTCTGACAGTTTTGCATTACCAATACCTAAAAAAAAAAACCTGCTGCCTATGCTACAGACTAAACTTTTAAGTGTCATCCATGCCAACAAAATTCATGCCTGCAGTATTACTAGCTCCTGACACCTCATCTGTTCCTCTGTATCAGCACTATAAATGTTCCACACAATGTTTCCACAGCTCGACCACAGCTGCAAAATTTCAAACACCCAGCTGCAGGTTAAATTGAGCTTTATTCCTCAGAGTTTGCAGCTTACTGATGTGCCAGTGCTCTGGCACCCAAAAATATTTGTGGCTTTTGCGTCTCAGAGAATATACTCTAATATCTATTTCAAGATAAAACTTGCCTAGTCTCTCCCACCCGAATTGTGGCATAACTAAGCTGCTAACATGCTATCTAGCCACTTTACAATATTTGTGCTCTTGTCTCTCAGATAATAAACTCTATTTTTTCAACTTATTCTCATCCACCCGTTGTAATGCAATGGGTGGATGGCTGACAGCTATCAGCAGGTTCATGTATATACAGTATATGTCTAAACAAATCTAAAGATATGAGAGCTCATATATCCAATATACGCATACAATTTGGATGAGGTTGTATGAAAGATCTATTGAATAGGTTGAAATTTTTTTCGAACATTGCTTGAATTTAATGCAATTCTGTTATTAAACTAATATTTAAAATAAAGCTGCACCTACAAAGAAGAACTTAAACATTAACCTTTCCTGCTGCTTGTGCCGTAGATAATTTCTGCAGTGAAGAGAAATCGCTGCAGAAGATTCTTCAGAACCGGACACTTATTAAAGTCTTTGATCCCTCATCAGCCTGCCAAATCCTACATCACCAGTAGTGATGTAGGGTTTGGCAGGAAGAAGTATTAAGTGCAGCAGGGGGACCAGGGGAATCTCTTATGCAGGTGCAACTTTAGTTTAAATGTTTGTTTTATTAACAGTCACTTTAAGAAGATTGTAACTTTATCCCTGCTGCCACAAGGAAGGTCAGCCAAAGCATCCACTATGCACTACCTCAACTGTCCCCACTGCAGTCCAGTCAAATCGCATGAATGGATTTACAAGTTGTTTGCAAAGATTGGTAGGTTTATTTAAAAGAGCAAGAGGCTTCCGTTTGTATGATGGCAATTTGCATATACTGCAGAATGTTATGGAGAGTGATCAGATCAATTGCAATTAATTGCAAAGTCCCTCTTTGCCATGAAAATTAACTTAATCCCCCAAAAAACATAAAACCATTTCCACTGCATTTCAGCCCTGCCACAAAAGGACCAGCTGACATCATGCAGTGATTCTCTAATTAACACAGGTGTCAGTGTTGACGAGGACAAGGCTGGAGATCACTCCGTCATTCAGATTGAGTTAGAATAACAGACTGGAAGCTTTAAAAGTGGGGTGGTGCTTGAAATCATTGTTCTTCTTCTGTTAACCATGGTTACCTGAACGGAAACACACGCAGTCATCATTGCTTTGCACAAAAAGGGATTCACAGGCAAGGATATCGCTGCTACTAAGATTGCACATAAATCAACCACTTACCGGATCATCAAGAACTTCAAGGAGAGAGGTTCAATTGTTGTGTAGAAGGCATCATGGCGCCCAAAAAGGTCCAGCAAGCGCCATGACCGTCTCCTAAAGTTGATTCAGCTGCGGGATCGGGGCACCACCTATGCAGAGGAATAGGAATATGCAGAGGAATAGGAATAGCAGCAGGCAGGTGTGAGTGCTTCTGCACGCACAGTGAGGCAAATACTTTTGGAGGATGGACTGGTGTCAAGAAGGGCAGCAAAGAAGCCACTTCTCTCCAAGAAAAACATCAGGGACAGACTGATATTCTGCAAAAGGTACAGGGATTGGACTGCTGAGGAGCATTGATGGCACACACATGTTTATACATGCATGTGTGTGTGTACCAATACTTTCGCAGGCACACTATTAGTTAGTATCAGCACATTGCATTTAGGGATTTTCCTTTGGACACAAATTTTAGTTTGCGATAGGGTGATGTGAGGAATAAGTTACATGGAAGTTTTTTGGGGGGATGAGCGGTAACCTATCATTGTTTCCAATGGAGAATGTGGGACCCAGCCCTGAGAGTAGTATGTTTAGTGTGACCCTCGGGATTGGTTGTCTATATTATTTTTTTAGGAATGCCTCATTTCATCAAACAGGCCCTTGGGAAGGATCTTTCCATATTTTGGTGAACCCCTAATTGTTAAGGCATATCTAGGATCAACCCTTAGAAAGGTGGTTTGAGACGTCCTCGGCCGCCCTCTGCTACTCCTCCGTTGGGGTTCTGGTGTCCCCAGCATGATTTTGGACGGGAGTTTGTAGGGTGGCTTTCCATCGGCCGCCAGTTACCTCCTGGTCCACAGACCTCTATCTGTTCCCAGGCAATCATTGTTTGGTGAGTACTGGGTGCCTGCTCTGCTTGGTGGTCTCATGCCTGCTGGGTGAATTGCCTAATTGGTACTGTATAAATTAATGTGTGAATTGATGGTGAAGAATTAATTATTTAACAAAGCAGTAATTGTATACAATTATCATTATTAGATTAGTTTTACATGGTCCCCTGAAGAAGCCGAGAGCAAAATGCGGTGGGAAAAGTCAGTCTTACAGAAAGTTCCTAGTAGGATTATAGCACTGTATATGCTTGAAACAATGAATATGTAACCATAATTGTATCTGGTTGACTTTTTGTATATCCTGGATGACTGCTTGTTCAGAAATATATGTTGTTTTTTTAATACCAATTATGAATTTTATTATGTATAAATTATTGTATGTTCATTAAATTTTGATATTTTTTACACCTATGTAACGGTTTCACACCTCATTAAACCCCAAGGTTTTGTTGCTGTTATCTTGAATAAGAAGGGTCAACACTGCAAATATTGACTCTTTGCATAAACTTAGTGTAATTGTCAATAAAAGCCTTTGACACTAATTAAATGCTTGTTAATATACTTCAGTATACCATAGTAACATCTGACAAGAAGATCTTAAAAAACTGAAGCAGCAGACTTTGTGAAAATTAATATGTGTGTCATTCTCAAAACTTTTGGCCACGACTGTATAATTTAGTTTTCCAGAAGGGTGGAGAAGTGCAATATGCACAAAGAGGCAGATGGAGAAGTGCAAACAAGATAACACTTCCTAAGATATTTTGTATACAACTTAATAAACAAAAGGGACTAAAACTAGAGATCCACTATAAATTACCAGTTGACTGATTATTGCAAATGTCCGGCTGTGGAATAGTTTTTTTTAGAATGATTGTGCATTAATATTATATGCATCATATCTGACCAACTTGCATGGCAAAGCCCAAAGTAGACATCCCTGGCCCTGGCCTTAATTGGAGGGTGAAGAGGGGAAGAATAGTGATTAGCTTTTGTTGTAATCCAAACTACATGATTGCTTTTTCTCCTATTTGGTTATCCAGGGGGTGCCTGCAAATATCACATAGCAGCCACAGACAAGTATTTATCACCTGATCTATATGATATCAGTCATTTCTTGCAACAAATAACAAACATCTTAAGTGCTAAAGACGTACAAATAACGTTACAAATAGTGATGGGCCAAACACCCCCGTGTTCGGTTGGAATTCGAACAAGGAAAAAGTTTGAATTCGAACTAGAACTCAATGCAAGTCTATGGGGTTAGAACTTTGAAAATCAATTGTCCCCATTTTGAAGCCTTATATGCAAGTTATTGGCCATAAAAAGGTATGGGGATTCGGGTTCTGCCCTGGGGGACATGTATCAATGAAAAAAATAACTTTTTAAAAATGCAGTTTTTAAAGGAGCAGTGGTTTTAACATCACTTAAAATGAAATAATACAAATTATAAATTCCTTTAAATATTGTGCCTGGGGGGTTCCCTTAAACTGCCTGTAAAGTGACATCTGTACACTGTACTTCACGCATACCTACAATTAGGAACCCATCATGAGATCCATCAAAGAGGTTCTTTGCCTCACTATCTCAGAGTTGGGTACTTTGTGCTCCCTCTCTAATGGTGGCATAGATCCCAATATGATTTTTCTCCTCCTCCTCACCACCAGCACCACAAACCTCCTTCTTACAGCTCAGCACCTCAACATCATTCCTCCTCTTTACTGCCAGCAGCCCAAACCTTGTATTTCTTCTCTGCCTCCTGCTGCCTCCCTCTCACAGAGACAGAAGCATTAGACAAAGTGAATGGGCCACCCTGACCAACTGTGTTCGCCTACTAAACAATTTGCTCAGCAATACTCTATTACAGAGGGTCTCCTTAAGAAAAGGTCTGCCTCCGTTGCAGATCCAGCTATTTCTTATTTTAAAAAAAAGACATAATGGTACCTGTAAGTATGTTCTGTTTCCAAGGACCACATGGACAAGAGGTTAAAAGCCCTCTTAAAGGATTTATTTGCCCTTGCGGGCCCTGCTATAGAACCTGCTCTTGCCACCATAGCAGTGTGTTAGACCTTATCTGTGTGCTTAAAAGCTACAATTATGGATCCTGGTTGCACCTTTATTACTCTGTCTTTGTGCTTCTGCGTAGATGGCCTGGCAGATACCCTTAAACAAATCTCTAGGACGGGTTTCATATGGTGAATACATGCACTTTACTGGGGAATGTCTGTTTGGGGAATCCTTGGATAATGAAGGAAGTAACGGGGGAAATAGCCCGTTACTATCTCAAAGAAGTCCAAGCCCCTGGCTAAATCCTCTACTCCCTCATTCAAGAAGTGATCCTTTTCGTCCATTCCAAGCCTTGGGATCTAAATCTATGTCAGGCTCAATTTTGTTGCAAGTCCTGGCCTTCCAAGCGCAAAATCTGGGAACAAGCCCTCTTCATTATGAAGGGGCACCCCCACTTTCTTACATGGGGGACATCTGTCAGCTTTTTCTGCCTCCTGGGCATACAACATTTTCAGTGCCTGGTTCCAGAAAACTGTAACCAAGGGTTATAAGCTGAAATTTTGTTCCTTGCCTCCTCCTCCCTTTCTGCATTCAAACTTAACAACATTTCCCCAAAACAGATACATTTTCTGACTGTCCTAGGTCAGTTCATTGTCCCTATACTGGAGGCAAACCAGTTCCAGGGGTTTTACTCCAATCTATTCACTGTCCCTAAAGCAAAGAAAGAAGGCGGAGTCTGGCCTATTCTTGATTGCATCTCTGGATGGAAACTACACGCTCTGTCATCACTTCCCTTCGCACAGGAGATTTTCTGGCATCAGTGAATATCAAGGATGCATATCTGCACATCTTAATTTTTCCTGCCCCTCAACTCTATCTGTATTTTGCTGTGATTTTGATCTGATGTTTTTTCTCCTGTATTTACTTGGTGTATCCCTGCTGAGTTCAAGGCAACCTGATGATGAGGCTGATCCCATACCCACACAGGTGTGTGCAGCCAATCCCAGGAACGCCTCTGACACCTAGGGGAGTGTGGCTTAGACCCTGCCATGCTCACACCATAGCTTGGGCTTGCTTTCTGTGTCCCTGCTGAATCCATGGGAACTGGTGACGTGGCCGATAGTGATAGGCCACTCCCCCACTGCTCGAAATGGCTTATCTGCCTGTATGTGTGCTCGGTTGGCACCTGGCCCATGTGTATTTACAAGGTATTTATATGTGTTCAATTCCTCTGTACATGCATATCTGTCTAGGCGTTGCTTCTTAAAGGGATCTATTCACTAAGCTGCCGTAGGCAGCCGTGTGACTAACCAACCTGAAGCGAAGGGAGTCGAACGCTGTTCGGCTATTCACTTCAGGCTGGTACGGCTGAAATCAGCCGTACATCGGGTGGCTTCGGCTGGCTCTGGGTCAGCTGAACATGCTCAGCATGTTCCGCCGACCCGAAGTGCAGAAGGAGTTTGACTCGGCCAATCCAACATCTGGATCGGCTAAGCTGAACCTCCGGCAGGCTACTCGCTGCTGTTCGGCCTATTCTCATAGATGCCAAACAGCATTGAGTGAATAGCTGAATGACGCCGAGCGGCATTCGGCTTGGCTGTTCTGCTCGGTACCTCTGTGGTACCGAGCAGAATAGAAAAACAGTTAAAAAAGTAGTAAAAAATAAAATAGAAATGATTGGGCGGAGCAAGCTGTGACAGCTAGCTCCACCCAACTGTTTTCTATTGGCCGGGCGGTTCTGCTGCCGTCAGAATAAAAAAAAAATCACCATAAGAATGCATAGCAAGATTCCTATTGGCTATTTCACTTTGCAATAGCCAATAGCAAACTAGCTATTGCACCTTCCCTCTGCTGCTGTACAATAGTCTCCAGGAGACTATGGTACCAGGACATCGTCAAACTCCTGACAGACTCTCTGTGGACGCTTCCAGATTGTCTAGGCCTACTGTACCAAAAAACAATATTCCACCCTTGTTTCTATGTTGCAGGCTTTAATGGGATGGCTGTTGAAGGACTGAGGTCTCTTGGAATATGTCATCCCTATGCTCTGAAAGCTAGGGCATTGACCTGCAAGATCTACCATCATACCTGGAAGACTTATTTTGCTTGGTGCAAAGTGAGAAAGTTCCTATAACAGGTAGTAAAATGTTGGTCTCCTAAAGCAGCAAGGATCTAGTGCCCTTTTCCCCTACACAGGCCCCTTAACTTAGTTCTGTCAGCTCGACAGAAGCCGCCCTTTGAACCTCTTAGCGATTTTCCTCTGACCCTTCCCACTTAAACACGAGGCTGCCTTCCTCATAGCCATTACTTCTGCCAGGTGTGTTTCTGAGTTGTTGGCCCTGACATGTAGCCCTCCACAAGAATAAGGTAGTATAAGGCCTCCTTTCTTCCTAAGGTTGTCTCTGCGTTCCACCCTAAATATTTTCTCTCCTTTGTTAGTTACATAGTTACATAGTATTTGTGGTTGAATAAAGACATACGTCCATCAAGTCCAACCCCTATAGGTCCATGCATCATCTCATTCTTAGGGATACTGGTATCCCTGGATATTACGGTCCCTCAAGAAATTATAACGTAAATGCAAACCCCTTCTCCCACATCTGTTCCCTCCTGAATAGGTTATACCCCTCTATATTAGTAGCCCAATCATGTGTGCCGTCTAGCCGGTCTCCGATATACCCACTATATCGAAGTCCTCTTCGAGTATCATAATTTCAAGCTCTTCTAATTTATTTACTAGACTTCTAGCGTTAGTGTACATACAATTAATTCCTGTCTTGTTATGGGACAAAAGTTTATATCCTACTTGTTCCCCACTAGTTTTATTGTTTGGCCTTGATGTTGGTTGTTCGTCTCTTATTTTATTCACTTCTGACAACGTATTTGCTACATTGACAGTTTCTGCTATTTTAACCTCGGTGATTACTTTAGCTGTGTTGACTGGAGTGAGCCCACTATCTATTCCTCTATTACTTCTTTCTGTATTATTATTTTTTTTTATCTAAAAAGAATTTATCTCCATTTGATTTAAGTAATTTTATTTTTAAGCCCACCCCCCCATTTCCTAGTTTAAAAGCTCCTCCAGTCTTTCTACCATTTTCCCCCCCAGAAATGCTGCACCTCCCCCATTAAGGTGCAGCCCGTCTCTGCTGTAGAGCCGGTAGCCGACTGCGAAGTCAGCCCAGTTCTCCAGGAAACCAAATGTGGTTCATCTCGCTGTAACAGTTTATATCTGCAAGACAGCATGAGACCAGCAAACTTCAACACTACCATGAAGTGTCAAATATTTGCCCTTTGAGAATAGTCCTGCATTTGAATGTAGGGGGGAAGGACATTTGGCTGCAAACTGCTTTGGGCATATGCAGGCACATCTAAGTGCCTACAATTATTGTACTTCACAGCAACTTGTTTTAAGTGACAGAGTCTCTATGTGATTTTTTCTTTTTCAGCTTTTATATTTCTTTTATTAATATAGGAAATACAAGGAGTATGGTAGATGGATTTCTTTCTGTTTCTTGCCTGGTATATACATAGAGGGGAATTTATCAAAACTGGAGCAGACAGAATCTGGAGTAGCATTATACATGGGCCAAATTACAGAATAATATTTACAATTTTGAGAGGGAAGAGTAAAGACCTATAAGTTATTTTAGTTACCAGACTGCTCATTATCACTGAATCGCACTGGACATAAACATCTGTCTCCTTAAGCGGTTTTACCAAGAATAAAGCTGCTGCAGCTGCCATGTTCATAGTATTGGTTTAAACAGCTGGGGATGGCTGATCAGATACAAGTGATCGGGCGGCTATACAGCCGTGGGGTCGCTTGTACGGTGCGGCGGAGGGTGTGCCCCCACCCTCCCTCTTGCGGGCCCTAGTCCGGCACGTTGGGTCTCTCTTTTTCGATCGGAGGGAGATCAGCATGCTCCCAGACTCTGATCTCTCCTCCTATCCCTGGACCAAGAAGTGATGTGTATTACATCACTTCCAGTGTCACTGTGTACTTTCTCCAGGTCCTGTAGCCAGATGAAGAAGCCGGAGGCCGGAGGGTCCCTAGGCAACATTAGGGGTCTGACTCCATAAAGAGGACTTGTCACATCCTATTTGCTTTTACATAGCGGGCTTGTTAGCTCCCTATGTGATAACAATAATTTTCAGTGTAGAATTTTTTTTTGACAGTCCCTCGCCCCATGTACATGCACATACAAACTCAAACATGCGTTGGGTGCGCCTACGATCAAGAACAAAAATGTCAAAACACATGTTACATATTGCTGTGAATGTCGGAGTGAGAGCAATAATTCTAGGGCCATCAGTCACTGTTAACACTAAACTGATAAGCAGTAAAAGCTTTTAAAGCATTGCCAATTGGACATTTTGGGTATTCAGTTGTTTGCGATTTCACGGGCACATGCAGTTTTAAGGCTTGATATGTTTGGTATCTATTTACCCAATGTGGCCCCATATTTTACAAAAAAATTAGATATTATATTCTGATTCTCTGCACTAAATTTCATTTTACGCTAAAATACTGGTTTGATAAACGTGTGCAAATACCGTACAATATAAAATAGCCTTTTTTTTATTTTACAGGGCCTCTGCTTTCAGAAAATATATAATTGTTTTGAGCTATTTTCTAGCTAAAAATTCAGATTTTATCATGTGTGTGGGGACATTAAGAAATTTCTCTGGACGCAAGTGGTTAATCAGTTATTTAATCATGCCTATTAAAAATTTGTCATGTCTCCTTTTCATAACAGCATCATATGTGCAGCACAATCCTCCGGCCCACACCCCTCAATTGTACCAAAAATGTGGCAACTCTACTTGCCACATTGGTGTCCATAGATCTTCACTGTATGTCTGCCTGCCGCCACAAATGTTCCCTATGAAATCTATGCTGTACTTCCAGGGGATGCCCATTCACAGGGTAACAAGCTGACAGATGCACTTCAAAATGAAGAGAATGGAGGATGAAGATTTCAGCAACTGCACTTATCCTTAAACACATTTATTTTTTAGTTAAAAATGTAAAATATTCACCAATATATACTCTAAAATGTTTTAAGTATTTATTCTTTATGTATTTAGTTATGGGTAATTATCATTTATCCTGAAAAACTTTGTATACAATGCCATACATAAATGATACAGTAGCAGCTCCAGTGTGGTGGTAAAGTAGAAAAGACAAACGATTAAATCTTGATATATGAGGTGTAATGAACAGCTTCTAAGCTGCAGACTCAGGATGAGATGACACTGAACATATTAGACTAAATAGGGAAGTCATATTTACATAAGCACTCCCTCAGGCGTTTTAGCTAAATTTAGAAGAAGAAAAAATAATACCACTGTCAGAATTATTTCTTTCCTGCCGACAAATATAGCCTCAGGGCATAGCACTCCATTTCCATGGCTGAGATAGCAGAGAGGTGGTTTTATTTGCAATTTATTTATTTTAATTTGATAGCCATGTCCCTGTAACCCAGGAGCTATAGTGCACTGCTCTTCTTCACTCTGCTTGTCTCTCAGCTTATTTTAGCAGCAACATTATATTTCTGAAAAAGGAGGCCGCATTTAACCATGTCTTTCATAAGAGCTGTCTGTACTGCCCCACAGCAACCTATCAAATTTAAAATTATATGCATACCTATGTACTTTGAGCATACATGTTTATGAGAATAGCAAATAACCACACTGGTCATAGGGAAACATTACTCTATCAGTGACAAATTCAAATTTCACTTGGTTGCAGTCATCATACTCCATATATTTCAAGGGACAAGTGAAAGTTTCTGGCAGTGTTGCTGACTTATTTTTTCACAAAAGGCAAAAAATGCTGCATACACAACTTTTTCTACAGACACCTCAAATGTTATTGTCTTCTCCACCTCTTTTACATATATTGATAACAAACTGGATACAGAATATATGTTCTTCCACCCTTTGTCAAATTTACTGTAATAGAGTCTAAGCTCTTTCACCTTCTGTAGCCCTTCCTGATACCATACTAGTTTGCTAGCTCTTCCATCTAGTGTAATTCCCCTAATGCAGTAATTTATTATAAGCTCTTCCACTAGATTGCAAGTTCTTTTATTTTTTGTATTTTCCCTTACACATGAATAGATTGTAAGTTTTTTTTTCACTTTTTCTATTGCTCCTTTATTCTGTAATTGATTAGCTGTTTAAGGACATAACCATAGATTATCATAATGAAAAATAAATTCTGTAAGTTATTAGACACGTGCGCTGCCACAAAATTTGTTTTGTTTCCATTTGGATTTTTTGTTAATTCATTTTTCGGGATACTGGTCCGAAAGTCAATTTTTTTCGGGATTCGGAACGAAATCCGAATTTTCGGTAGCGGTAGTTTGTACGAATTTTAGTTGCAGCAGTAACATTACACAAAAGAAAAAATTTTACTTTTTTTAAAAGTCCGCAGAGGAGAAAAAAAAAGCGTGAGGTTCCCCCCCAATTGACCCTTTAAGTCTGCTAGGAATGTAAATGAGGGACCCCTCCAGATTAAAAAAAAAAAGTGCGTGGGGTTTCCCCAAAAGCCATACTAGACCCTTTAGGTCTGGTAGGAATATGAAGGGGGAACACCCCCCAAAGAATGGGGGGGGAAATATGGGGTCCCCTAAAATTCCTACCAGACCCTTAATCTGAGTACAGGCCCAGCAGAGTTGGAAAGGGGTGGTGGACGAGCGAGCGCCCCCCTTCCTGCCATACAAGGCCACATGCCCTCAGCACAGGGAGGGTATCCCCATTCCAATGGGGACAAGGGCCTCTTCCCCACAACCCTGACCCGGTTTTGAGGTTATGTGGGCAGAGGGGCTTATTTGCATCTGGGTACCCCTTTAATTAAGGGGGCACCCAGATGCTGCCACCCCCTATTGAACGAGTAAGGGCTACTTGTCATTCAGTAAAGGGTTAAAAGTACATGTAAATAAAGAAACCACACGTTTTGAAAGTCTTTTATCCATGTAATCCAGCGTAAATCACAAAAATTGCTTCAAGTGCTTAGTGCAGTTATTACCACCACCTGCATGCCAATGTGTCTAATACCATTTATAAACTTATAAACCACATGACTGGCTGAAACAGCACTGCACTTCATTATATAATTATTTAAGAACTTCCTATCTCCTTGGTCATACATTGGCTAAATTTTGGCTGAATTGGCCAAAATTAGAACTGTGGGTGATCCTGCTGGCATCAATCCAACCACCCCTCCCCCGCCCTTTACAAAAATTGATTTTTCAGTTGATTTTTCTCAAAGAAGTTGGTGTGAAAAGTCCACTGTTTACACTATTTTGCAAAAACAATTGCAGCTAGTAACAATTAGCAAATAAGTCTTATAACAACACACATGCCGCTGGGTAGCAGAGAAGTACACATGAACTTAGGGACAACCTATACAAAAAAAAAACAATTGCAGTCAGCAAAATTAGGAAATGCACCTTTTTAACAATGTTTTAGCTTGTTAACTGAAGACAGTGCATGTGGAGAGACTGTAAAGAGGCTGCAGAAAATAGAACAGTAGCATTACCATGTAAAAATCATTCACACCCCCAATTTCTCCAAGATACATAATATTATACTACCTAATGGACATTCAGTGAAGGGTTTACATCTGCCTTAAGAGACAAGTGCCTTTATGCCCTACACTAGACATGTAAATGTTGTTACGTGCCGAATGCAAATTCAGACGAAATTTCGATCTATCCAAATGTCCGCATTCCAATAAGGCATAATGCAAACAAATCCGAATGTTCTTTTAACTCAATTTTGGATCATCCAAATTTCTTTCAAAATGAAACAAAATTGGACACATCTAAAATGTTTTTGCCGACTGACTTGTCTACCCTGCACTAACCTGTCCCTATGCACTTATCAACAGTACTAAGGCTTGTGAACAGGAACTAAGTGGTGTTAAAACATTGGAGTTTAACCTGCAAGTAATATCTTTAACTTCCTGTAAATAATATAAATATTGTAATTGGGATAATGTATGCTAGTATGTTTGAAGGGTTTGTTCAGTCATACTGTGCCACAGGTATACACAAATGGAGCCACAGCTCCAGGGTAAATACCACTGAGAGAGATGTGAGCAGGTTGCACTCCTGTAATCTTACATATAGTTCTTGAAGAGCGAATTACAAAACTGAGGAGACTTGACAACCTTGAGAGGAGTCTTCTGCTCACTGCCCAGGCAGTTAATGGGGTTGATGTGGAGGGGTAAATGAGGATGATCAGATAGGAAGCTGGGTTACTGAGGCTAGAGAGAGTGGCAGGGGCTCACAGAAAAGGCAAGCCAGGTGTGTTTGAGCACCCAAACAGATGCTGAGTGAGGGTAATGCAGGAAGGAATGGACAGTTGGTGGTAATTGTTAATAGTGGATTCTATAATCCCTTATAATGACGTAGCTGTCTTGGTCCATGTTGGGACCAATGACAGAATACATGGAATATGGAGGATCCTTAAGAATCAATTTAGAGAACTAGGTTGCAAATTGAAGGGTATTCTCTGGATTATCGCCTGTGTCATGCACAACATAGGAAAGACAGTCAGAGCTTAGAGAGCTAAACACATGGCTAAAGACCTGGTATGAGAGAGAAGGCTTTGGGTTTCTAGAGCACTAGGCTGACTTTTCATTGGGGTAAAATCTATATGGTAAAGATGGTCTGCACCACCAGGTTTGAGGTTGGAGGGAGAGTTAGAATATAATAAGGCAGATATTGTCAAAAAAAGGTCAGACTATAATGTAGGGTGGAATAGGGGAAGATGGAGGGAGGGCAATGGAAGTGGCTAAGTAGATTCCCATGTTGCAAACAAACATATATATATATATAATTATTACAAGTGAAAAATGTAAACATTGATTTAAATATTTGTTCACCACAAACAAAATAGGACAGTTGGAAGCTTTGGTCCATGAGGAGAACTATGATATAATTGGTATTGCTGAATCTTGGCTTTGTTCCTCACATGGTTGGGCTGTTAGGAGGAAAAGGTGAGGTGTCTGTCTCTATGCGCAAAGTGATCTAAAAGTGAGTATGAAAGAGAACTTTGTTAATGGTGAGTGTGATGGTGCTATGGCATTATGGATGGAGTTACATATTGATGTGCATAATACGAAGGTAACTGTTGGAGTTCGGAGGTAGAGACTCAGCTCATTACACGGACAGAAAAGGCTGCGAGGGCAGGAACAATTGGAATAATGGGAGATTAAAACTACCCTGACATTGACTGTTATAATGGCACTGCTGAAACAGTAAAAGGGTGGACATTTATAACCTTTTTGCAAAACAATTTTATGATACCATTTATAGATGTCCCAACTAAAAACGATGCTCTGCTGGATCTGTTAATCTCAAACAATGCAGAGCTTATTACAAATGTTTATATGTAAGAACATCTGGGTAGCAGTGACCATAATATGATTGCATTTAACTTAAGTTGTAAACAAAGAGCACATACTGGAAAAATAAAAAACACTTAATTTAAGAAAAGCAAATGTTGTAATGCAGCGGGATGCTCTCCAAGATTTGGACTGGGAAGGAATCTTGTCATCAAAAAACACAGAACAGAAATAAAAATGTTTCAAATTAATTGTTTGCAAACACTGCAAAAATATATTCCCATAAGCAATAGGTTTAAAAGACTAAACGTAAAACCCATGTGGCTCACATCCAATGTTAAAAAATCCATGAAGAATAAGAAAATGGCATTTAAAAATTCAAAAATGAAGGAACACTGTTGTCATTTGAAAGTTACAAAGAATGTACAAAATATTTACAAGGAAATACAGATAACAAAGATTCAAAACAAATGTCAGTTTGCAAAAGAGTGCAAGACAAACCCCCCAAAACTCTTTAAATATATTAATAGTATAAAGGTCGGGTCTGAGGGGTAGACCTATTACAAGATAATACAAGGACAAAGAGAAGGCAAATCTGTTAAATAGTTTCTTTAGCTCTGTGTACACAAAGGAACATGGTGGAACTCAAGTCCATTATGGAGATGGCAGTGCCACAATTGCTCAAAATGTATATGGTCCAGAAACATTTAGACAAAATTAAGGTGAACAAAGCACCTGGACCGGATGACTTACACCTACGCGTTCTCAAAGAATTGAGCTGTATAATTTTGAAATCATTGTATCTTTTAGAGAGTCTTTAATGACTGGCTTGGTACCAATGAATTGAAGCAAGGTCAATGTGATGCCTATATTTAAAAAGGAATTGAAAGTCATTACCAAGTAAATACAGACCTATAAGCTTAACTTCAATAGTTAGGAAGATAATTGAAAGTTTGATAAAGGTTCACATGTACACGTATTTGCTTGAAAATAATATTATAAGCAATAGTCAGCACGGATTCACAAAAGACAGACGTCAAACAAATCTACTTTCTTTTTATGAGGAAATATGTCATAAATTAGACAAAGGAATGGCTGTGGATATAGTATATTCGGCCTGTGCAAAAGCGTTTGACACAGTTCCCCACAGGTGGCTAATATATCACAGCCTTACAAGATGTCTTCAATTTACAAGCAGATCTGAATGCACTGTTGTTTGGGCATCTATTTGGCAAATTAAGTTTAATGTTGAGAGAGAGAGACATAGTTCAGTCCCTGTACAAAGCATTAGTAAGACCGCATCTAGAATATGCAGTTCAGTTTTGGGCAACAGTTCACAAAAAAAAGATTTTGTGAAACTAGAGAGAGTACAGAGAAGGGCAACTACACTTATAAATGTAGGAATGGAGGAGCTCAGCTATGAGGAAATATTAGCTGAACTGAATTTGTCCTTTCTTGAGGTGATTAACCCCTTGAAGTCCAGGGTCTTAAACCCCCTTCCTGGCCAGGGCATGTTACAGTATTGAGTGCTGCAGCATTGTACTGAAACAAATTTTATACCATTTTTTGGGGACAGATAGAGCTTTCTTTTGGTGGTATTTAATCACCACTGGGGCTTTAATTTTTTACTATATAACAAAAAAGTACCCTAAATTTTGAAAAAAACCCTGTTTCCCTATGAAATGTTATTAAACATTTATTATCACCCCAATTTTTCAGAAAATATAAAAGATGGGATCACGTCGGGTAAATAGACACCAAACATGTCAAGCCAAAAAATTGCGTGCGCCTGCGCGATCGCAGAAAATGACCACACCCAAAAATGGCCATGGACAACACTTTAAAAGCTTTTACCGATCATCAGTTTAGTGTTTTCAGTGACTGCAAACGTGAACAGATTGGGTCCGCCTTGAACCAAACCCCGACCCAAACTCAAAGCTCATCCCTATTTACTATATACCTGATATCTGGTACTGTCTTCCACAGAATCACTACGTCTGTGATGCAATGCTAATCTCTGCAACCTTTAGGACCCACCCACCCCACTGCCAGACACCTGAAAAAATATATTTAGAAATGTATTTTTTTCAGGAACCAGAGGTGCTCTAAGGGGGTTGGGGCAGGGCCAGGTCTGTGGTTGGGCCTAAATCACAATTTGTTTGCAAAAAAGATGAAGGATAAAGTATAAATATATAAATAATGCAACATCACTATAGTATGCCCCATTCACATTGGTGATATTATTCTCTAAAGCATAGTTTATTGTTTTCTACTAGACTGGTATGTCATTTCTCTGCATGGTATGTTTTACATGACATTCTTGTTTTGTACAAGTACAATTTTATATGTTTGCAATAAAAAATATTTAGCAAGGAAATAATGCAGGTTATTTTCTAGAAACCTGCCTCATGGTTTTCTTTCTTACTGCCAAACATCAAATGCTGTAAGTATCTTCAGGTTATTTTTTTGTGATCAATACTTGTTTAGTTGTGCATGACAGAAAAAAGATACAATCCATTTTCTTTGCAGTGGTCATTACTTCTCTCCTTTCTTCCAATTTTGGACAATTAATTGTACTCCATTGTATGTCAGTTGAGCTCATTTTAAAAGAAAATCTAATCAATCACGCTATTTAAGGCCTCTGATGCAACAAGAGCATGCAGACAGTTATATCAAGAACATAAAATATAATCCATACAAAAACAACAAATAGGTTGGATAAACATTGTTGTTATAGAGATGAACCAAAGTCTTTAATTCTGCATTTGAGGAAAAAGTGATTGTTCTTTTATGTAGTTTTCATACACAATGTATACGTATGTAACAGTAACAGCAAAACAATTTAAATAATAGACTTAGAAGTTCACCCCCAAGCCATGTTTTTTCCAAAAACAAAAAATAGAATAAAAAAATAGTATTCTTGATTGTGTATGTCCTATCATGACATGATCTCATGACTAAAAATGTTTAGCAAAACAACATTAGTTAATTAAAATACATTAAAATGTTATGTATTTAGCAAATCCCTAATCCTGTGTAAATAAACAACAAAACAAAATTGAAGCGTGTGCGTTCATGAAACAAACAAAAGAAAAACAATGGACAGATTTAAAAAGCAGTGAATGTAGCATTCACCAAACATTCACTGGTAATGTATTTAAATGACACGGCACCTGGCAAACATACATAGAGTGACAGGCCACAGGTGCGCAGGCTCTCTGGGATCCACCCTCTCCCCTAAAGCCATACAAACATACAAACCACATTCTGCTGTGTTTTTTGCTACAAACTTTACTGGTGCCAGATAGGGCAAACAGACAGATTCATTCTCATCAGATATGACCCTGATGTGAGACCCAATGGGTGATGCCTATGCATCAGGACAGAGTCATGTCTGACAACGTTGAGACTATCAGTTTGTCCTATCTGGCACCAAAAAAGCTTGTTTCAGTGCAGCAAGAATTTATGATGTTTTAGCTTTTTTTTGCTGCAAGGTGCTGGTTCAATTTCGGTACCTCACATGGCTGCGACACTTTTTGCAAAACATAAACTAAAAGCCACTCAATCAAAAACCCACTCAAAAAGGGGTGATGAAGAATTAAAATATAGTATTCTGATTTATATGTCTAAAGATTCTTGGGTAAATGTTTGGCAAAGTTATATTTTTAAGAACATATACATGTAGACTGTAATTGTGCATTAAAACCATAGGACCTCTGAAATTAGTATTTAATATATTGGGGGGAATTTACTAAAACTGGAGTAGACAGAATCTGGAGCAGCTGTGCATAGTAACCAATCAGCTTTTCTCTTCAGAATATTTGGTTAGGCTTTGAAAATGAAAGTTAGAAGCTGATTGGTTGCCATGCACAGCTGCTTAAGATTTTGTCTGCTCCAGTCTTCGTGAATTCCCTTAATTGTATTTAATGGCAATATGTCAAGTTGTCAAGTCAAACATCTTGATCAAATAAAAAACAACATGAAGAGCTGTCTGTGGCTCCTCCTGACCTGTATAATGCACTGGGATAGCTGAAAAGTGAATAGCAACTTCAAGCTACTTCTACCGGTGGGTTGTTGGAACAGAGTCAGCATAATTCACTGCATAAATGTGCATAGTTTAAAGTCAGTGGTCAATGAATAGGTTGCCAGCCTAGTGCTCCCAACCCTTCCTAGCTTGTATAATATTCTCATATGGGCAGTTAAGTAGCCAGCACAATTCATGGAAGTTTTATTGGGGGGACACCCCAAAAAGAGCCTACTGGATGAAACTTTTAAAGTTTGTTTTAGTTTGGTAATGTCCTACAGTTTTAAAACTCTTGAAGTGTAAACACCATTAAATGCATACATTAGATTCTGGAATTATCTGCAGGGAAAATAGGGTGAATCAGCAAGGAGCACCTAAACATTACTGCCAAAAATACTTGTGCTCTGCCAATCATTACCAAACTATTTCAGAAATTCCATTCTGTCTTTTCAAAATGGAACCTAAGGTGGGAATACAACCTAGTCTGTGTTTTAATACTGTATGAGCGTAAAAACAGTTTTCCACACCTGCTATGGACACTTTAATTTGCAATAGCATGCAGTTGTTTACATCAGGAAGTGTTCTACAAATGTTTAGGCAATTTCAATATTGTCTTCCTCAAAGATATTCTGGTCATTTCATGATAATTTGAATAAAGATCTAGATCATGTGAAATGGGTATTAGAATATCCATTAATTGTATACTTAAGAAAAGTGAATTTGAAAAATACTGGATACAATATCTCAGACCTGCAAATGTATCTGCTGTTCTAAACTAGCCAGCACCAACCATCAAAATGAGGTTGCCAATTTTGTAAGGTTTTGCTCATTTTAAATCAAATTAATTCTTTAAGACAATTGAAAGTACCCCAAATCTGCCACATAAGCTTCATATTTTTTGATGATTTACATCAACTATCCCAAAATACCCGGGCACTCAATACACAGAATATATTTGAACTTTTAAATGACCTGAATATTGACAAGTCAGGTGGATATTTTATATCTCCTAATTTAGCCTCCACACCATTATTTCACCCATTCAAATGTGGTAAATCAGAACCTTTCTCATACACATTCTAATGAACCACAACATAAATATTCAGACATTCTGTAGCCTCATTCTGTAGCTTTTAGACAGGAAGTATTGTAATATACACAATACAAAATTTTAATAGCAAATTTTGTGATCTTTAAAGTTAAATTAAACCCTCCCAGAAAAAAATATTTTTCTCTTGTTCTCCAATAACTATGTTTACTAATTGCACCCATTTATAACTATTTGTAAATTTATTTTTTACCTCAAATTAAAGGAGAACTATGGGGTTAAGGATTTTCCCCATAGTTCTTCTTAGGGTTACGTGAGGACACAAACTAGCGTCCTCACGTCACCCTAAGCTCAGTATACCGCGAGCTACAGCTCGCAGTATACTGAGACGCCACAGTACACCGCGAGCTACTGCTCGTGGTATACTGAGACGCCACCGCTGAAGCGGATCCCGACAATTATGTCTGGATCCGCCCAGCTGCATGAGTGACAGCTGGCTCTGCCTATCTAGAGGCAGAGCCAGCTGTACCCACCCCCTCCCCCATCCGATCCGCCAGTCAGCGCTGGCTGATCGGAGCGGGGAGGGGGGAATCCAGCCCCTCCCCTGTCACGGCAGAGAGCTGTGACAGGATTGAGAGGTGAGCAAATGCCGGTATGTGTTCGCTCACTTCTCGATTTACTGAGCCGACCTGTGACAGTCTCATTGTCACAGGTCGGCTAGAACTATGAGGTGAGTGAAGAGCACTCACCTCATAGTTCTCCTTTAATGCTCCCCACTCTATCCACTTTCTCCAACTGGAAAGCACTCACACTATTACTCCCAATGGAGATGATAAAGGGACTACAACTCCCACTTCTACTTGAGTGTGCCTATTAAAATGCACATGCATGTAAAAAAAAAATTCTGTTTATTATAGCATTTTTTGTTAAGCAAACTTTATTGTCTGTATGCACAGGTTGTGCTTCATCAGCTTCTTCTCCGGCCACAGCAGCTGTAGAAATCACACACTGAAACCGGAAGTGATTTAATACACATCGATTACACTTTCAGTGATCAGAGGGGAGATCAGCCACTGGAAGTGTGCTGATCTCCCTTTGATCAAGGTACACAGACCCATCATGCCCGTACTGAACCTGCACGGGGGACTGAAGAACCCAGGATATCCAGTGGAGGGAGGGCACACACTCCCCAGCACCATACAAGCCATGAGGTGGCTCTATATCCAACTGAATCCTTGTATGTGGCAGCTAGGTACTGGCTGTAAAACAAATTATACCAAGATCATTGGTATAACTGTTTCAGCTTACTGCCATTTATATACATATTGCGGCCCTGAAGTGGTTAAAAGAGGAACTGCTTGGGGCAACATATCCATTTAAATATATTTACTTCTTGCCATATATAGAAAAACAGGCCTCCATATTTTTCTCTAAATCGTGCATCCTTTAGTGTAATGAGCTTGGAATTTATTTGTCAGCTCCTGGGTCTTAAACAGAGAACTAGCTGGAGTTGGATCCATACAAATCATCCTTACACGATGTCATGACCACTTCAAGAAACTAGTTTTCCTGCACCACAACATAACTTTGCTCAACTCATGCTGAAATGCCCATCAACAAAATTATGGTCCAAAAGTATTAGTCCCTATACCATTAATTATATAAGTGATCTCTATAGCTTACGAACTATATCTGCCAAGGATTAACACGTTTTATCCAATCTTTTATGCCTCAAAACCATGGCCAGTCAAGCATACCCTACATTTAGCTAACACATTCAAATGCTGGATCCAGCAAATGTTGATAGCAAAGACCGGAGCTATTTTGGATTCCCTAAAAGTAAAACTATTCAGTATCTAATTCGATGCATGGAATCTGAACAGAAAAGATAATGTTTGGGAACCCGTCTACAATGCTCAGGACTATTAGTTGGTCAATGTCTTCTAGTGCAGATATACAGTATTTTGGAATAATATTTACATTTTGAAATATATTATATATATAATATATATATATATATTATATTTTTAAAATCTGATCTCTGATTGGTTGATATTGACTGTGACCCTGCAAAATGTTTTGTTTTCATGAGAGAGATGAAAATGAACTATTCCAGTTCAACTGCTAAACAGTATGATAGTTCATTGTTATTTTATTTTATTGCAAAGCATTGTTTTTGTGCATTAACTAATCATCTATATTTAACTGTCTATTCATGGATCTGCATGAATTTTACAAAGCAGCAAGCTGCGAAGATATCTTGCAATCAGTTATTCGCAGTATTCACTGTTCCTTTGTTTATCTGAAATGATACTCTGAAGGACACAAAATGATTACAAAGAAAACCACCTTATTCAAGCTGGCAGAGTAAGACAGTGTCTGTTTTATATGGAGACTTGCTGTAAAACCAGGGAAATATTGTGAATACAATCTGCTTCTGAATGACATATTGATCCTTTTTCTCTGAGACAGGGCATCTGTCACCTAAATGACTTCAGCGTCAGGTTGTAAGAGCATAAAAGATTTCATGCCAAGGGGTGGTAAATACTGATAATTCTGGTCGAGATGTCATGTGTCTAAGTAATTGCAAGAATATACTTTTTGTTACTGGGTGCTATGAATCATCAAGCAAATCTTTTACCATTCTACTTGTCCTATTTGATCCTGTTTGATAAATGTGGCATGTCCCCTTTGTCTGCTGAAGTAAAGTACAGATTGAATATAACAAATGGATACATACAATTACATCTGACACTAATTCAATGAGCAGAGACCTAAACCTAATCATAGTCCCCTAATTACGGGAGGTATGTAGAGCAATAATGGTATGTGGAACACTAAATAAGCAAAGGAACAAGGTAAAATGCACTTTTAGTGGGTGAAAAAATCCAACTAACCCATTATACTGTATACTGATTAGTCATTAGAAATAAGCAAACTTGTTAAAATCTATCCTGCCAATGGTTTATTTGATTCTCCACAGCGGCATTGTACTTTACTTTGGGCATGACAGGAAAGATATAAACATGGCCCAAATGTAGGTGTGTTTTAAGAAAGTGGTCAAAGATATGTATGTCCCGATACTGATGCTAGCATCGGAATCGGGCCCGATACAGGGCATTTTGACAAGTACTTGTACTTGTCAAAATGCCCCAATACATACGCCGTAGCTTGCGCTATTTTTTTCTTTTTTCCCTTACCTTCCGGATGCTGTTCGGGAGAGCAGCGGTGAGTCAGCGCTGGTCCAGTGGGAGGAGCTCCAAGTGGGGTCCTAATTTAGCTGGCAGGCGATCAGGCAGTCGCGGCCAGCTAAATTAGGACCCCACCTGGAGCTCCTCCCACCAGACCAGCGCTGACTCGCCGTTGCTCTCCCGCACTGTGCCGATGGAGGGGAAGACGAGGCCTTGCAGGCAGACGCTCTGCACAATGACTTGTGTCTTCAGAGTATTGATGTGAGCAATGACCTCCTTGGCTCAAATTATGTCCTGCCATGGAACAGGTAACTCTTGTATTCACACATGTGAAACACTCATGGATGACAAAAGAGAATGCATCATGGCAGGCTAGTAGTACACAGGTCACACTGAGTGGATGAATCTCATGCTCTACTTAGGTGGACTTCACATAGCACAGATGTCCCTGTTTTAATTCCCAGTGAGAGATGCAAAAAGTACGAGCAGAAGATATGATCATGAAAACGCCTGTAAAATAATACTGATGCTTTATTCATGAGGTGTGTACTCAGCCATAGAAAAGCATTACATAGTTACAGATAAGTTAAGGTTGGAAAGGGACCGGTCCATCCAGTTGAATCTATGTGTGCTCCACTGATGGAGGGGAAGACAAGGCCGTGCAGGCGGCGAGCGATTACTGGCAGCGCTTCTGTCAGGTGAGGAGAGGGCTCCGTGTGCACAGGCCTGGGCGCCATCAGACTGCTGTAATGGTGGAGGGTGCGTGGGACGGGATCGCTGGCTCATTTGTGTGTTTACATGCTAAATACATATGTAGAGACTCATGTCACCTGTGCACTGCAGCCTCAGGGATCCCCTCCACAGGGTGTGTACATGGTTATCTCATGTTTAACCAGGTCGGCATGTGTCATGTGTGCCCATATCCTCTGATAATATCAATAGGTTAAATGATCCGTAGTACAAGTACATGTTATGTACTATGGATCATTTAACCCATTCATGTTAGCCGAGGATAATTAAAAATCTATTGCTGCAGTGTACTCTATATGTAGTACATAGTACTGTGAGTGAGGGAAGCTGGGACAGGGCTAGCTGTAAATCTATTGCTATAGTGTACTGGATGTGTGTAATGTATATGTAGTACATATATACAGCACACACCTCCACTACGCTCCAGCAATAGATTTACAATTCTCCCCTGCTAACATGAATAGGATAAATCATGATCCATAGTACATAACATGTAGTTGTACTATGGATCCTTTAAAGTCACCTGTCCCTTTAAAAAAGTATTGGTAATTGGTATCGGCAAATACATGAGGGGATGTACTTGTACTTGGGCCTGAAAAAGTGGTATCTGGACATCCCTAGTTATAGAGTAACAGGCTTTTAATCTTTTCCCCTCTATATACTGTAGGCAATATACTCACATGTTATTATGGTGGGTATATGGCCATTATAAGATCTGCTGGGTTTATCAGCATATCATTTCTGTATGTTATACCACATAAAGTATTTACAGGCAAGAGCCAGATCATTTTGGAAGCTACATTGTATATGTTCCTATGTATAGCTGATTAACTTTTGTATTCTTGTCTATGCTCTGGTTGTTTTTTTTCTTTCACCTCTCAATTTCCTAAAAACTGTTATGTAATTGATATTTCTGTATAAGGTTCTGCTTTTAAATTATGTTAAAGGTTATGTTCAATCCATTTAGTGTGTTCTTGAAAATATTTCATTTATGCAGCCATCAAAAGGTATAATCCTTGGTTCTCCTTAATTATTTATATTTAAAATAAAAATTGAATCCTTCATATATTGTGCTAATAAATATAACATACATTTCATATATTTAATCGTAAAGGGCCTATCAACTGTTCATTGCTGTTATATTTTTAAAATAATCCCCTCTATCTGATTAATAGTAGAGTTCAACTGTAGCTGGTCAGTGGCCAAAGCATAAAACAATTTGTCCTATTTACAGGGTTATTCAGTAAAAGGTGAAGAGTTTTGGGAAGGCAGGAGAAGTGAACAATCTGGGACAACATAGCGGATTAGGAAAATTCTCCAATTCAGCTCACTTTCCAGTTCAGCTATGTTGTCCTAAATTGTTCACTTCTCCTGCCTTCTCCAAACCCTTCACCCTTTTGTGAATAGCCCTGTTAGTAAAGCAGGGAAAACATTAGTAATGACATACAACCAATAAGATTCCACCTGGCTAAATTAAAATTCATGAAAGCTGAATTATCATTGGTTGCTAGCAGTTACTGCACTTTGGTGTTTTATTAATTGAGCATAAATGTTATAATTCTCCAGGTAGGGTTCATTAAACACCATGCAGAACTGATACACTGTGAATATGCACCGTGAAGCATATTGAAAAAAATATACAGTATGTTTTAAATGTTTTTAGTAAAAGCTTTTAAAAGCCCTGACTACATATATATCATGATAAATGAAAGTCCCTAAATGCTGCAGTTATAAATTTCAGGGCACAAAATTTGTTTAAGTGCATTTCTAGCAGATAGAAAACCACAGGTCACTTTCCAATCGCACTGTATATTTTGTTGACAAACAGAAGTAATATGATGTATTGCAAATCAGAAAGTTGATCAAGTGGCCTGCAGTCCTTACTATATTTTACTTATGAACATCATATCAGAAGCATTCATAATGTAATTTCATTCTGACAAAAATGTCTTCCTCTACAAAATAATATTCAGTGATCATACATGGTGGACCAGTTACAGCATTTGTTTTAACATCTGTAGTTTATAGATGCTAATTGCATGTTCCCAGGAGTGATATTTTCTGTTGTCCGCTGTTGAGCTAACAAGGAGCAGCAGCTGTGTCCATTGTTTCATCTAACTGTAATATGTCTAAAAGACAAGATGACATAATAAGCCTTGAACTTTAGAGATGATATGAGAGAATAGAGACAGATGTGTCCCTCATTTAATAATGATATTTTCTAGCCAATCAGCAGAATGCATTCAAAACCATATATATATGTTCTTATTTAACATGGTAAAGATCCATGTGAAAGATACATTTATCCATGTCAACCACTCCCAAAACATTTTTTATTATTCGGATCGGTCAATACTGTTTAAAGTTGAATTCTCATCACTTGCTGAAGTTTAACCAGTTGACATCCGCGGTGTTAAACCCCCTTCCCATCCAGGCCATTTTTCAGTATTCAGCGCTGCGGTACTTTGACTGACATTTATTCCGTCATGCAGCGCTGTAAAAGAGGTTAATTCACATAATTTAAAACCAACATTGTAAAATGTACTCTGTAAATCGGGATTCATTGGGTACAGGGATTTATGTTTATTTTAACACCCTCACCCCTGTTTCCCCTTTTAAAGGGGAACCACAGCCTTTTAAACATTTATAGATACTCTACATTTCAGTGAAAACAGCTCAATGTATGGCTATGTTTGCTCACTATATATGCAGACTTTGCGTCTTCCTTAGAAGTGCTACATGATGGTTGTACCTTGCTGATCCTGTTATCACACTGCAAGTCTGCATGCTCTGTCTGATTGAAAACAGTTGAATATAAGCAATCTCTAATAGCACGAAACAACAATAATGTTCTTGATAGCCAGAAACCATGTTATCTGAGCTGTCCAGGGTTTAGGTAACATCCAAATGCTAAGGGCTAGAAGTTTATATTATAACAAGTAAAAGGTAATGCTGACTTATACATTTTTTTCTTTTTATCTGACATCCAGTGTGCACTGCCCAGGGTTGTGTCAAGTATACTTTATTATTGATATAATCTTTATATGTTGTATAAATAGATATACCCATAGAACAATTTCTGGTATAAGGAACATGATTTTTTCCTTCTGTACTCTATTTTGTGCTAACAGATGGCAATATATAGGTATATATTTTCTTTAGCGTTATGTCTTTTATTGTTTACAAAGTTGAAACTTATTAGATTTAGATTGGACTAAGTTGAATCAAAAGTTTTAGTGGAGTAATATTTTTTTTGAAAATACAATTTATTAATTTTCCAAGTATGCATACATTTTACAAACATCTCCCACCGGAGTGGGGGCCTGAAAAAGTGGCCCCCAATGTGGTAGCATCCTCAAGTTAAACCTGTCCAGTGACCCCACACCTTTTCAAACTTCTTCGGACATCCCCTACTAATATAGGTCGTCTTATATAAGTGGATGGAGGCATCTACTATACCCTTCCACTCCGCCAGTGAGGGGGGCTTTCGTTTTTTCCAGTGCAGCACTATCAATTTTCTTGCATAAAATAACAACACCCCAATCAGCGTGTGCAGAGCATTGGTAGGAGCAGCAAGTTCAGTGAGCCCCAGTAAGCACATAGAGATGGTTAATGGTATGGGGAGTGCAATCGCCTACGATATGAAGTCCTTGACTGATTTCCAGTATCCCACTATCCCCGGACAGTCCCAGAAAATGTGCCTGAAATCTGCTGGTTGTGCCAAGCAGCGCCAACAAGAGAAGGAAGTATCCCTGTATATCTTTGACAGTCGTGCGAGTGTGTAATACACTCTATGCAAGATTTTGAACTGAATAAGGTGGTCCCGAACTGACACCAAGTGAGAGAAGGGGTAATCCCACACCTCCTCCCAATCGTCATCCAAGAGTTCTGGCACATCCACCATCCATTTCAGTCTGCAAGGGAGCTTATGCACACCTGCCTTATCAGACAGGGCCTGATACACCAGAGATAATGGCTTCTTTAAACCCTCCCGTTTGAGGATGGATTCCAAAAGCGAGACGGCAAGGGCGCAATTGGATCCTCCCATTTGCGACTCGTAGGCGTGCCGTAGTTGAAAGAATCTAAATAGGTACTTATTCGGAAGTCCAAATTTCTCCTGCAGGTCTGCGAAGGAAACGAGTGAACCGGTCAAATTCAAATCTCCCATGGTCTTAATACACTTCTCTGGCCAAATATGGAAATCTGGGATATCCATAAAGTGGCGCAGGTTCGGGTTATTCCACAGAGGGGCATGTGGCGATATGTGAGTTTCATCAGGATACAGGAGTTTGCACACCGAATCCCAAGCCCTAAGAGTCGCTGTCATGGAAACCGTCATAGGATATGGCGCCCCCCTCCCTCTATATACCAAGCCAGTGAGGGCTGCATATGATCCGACCAAGGCGGCTTCCGTCACCACCGCCGCATCACTATCATCTGCGGTTAGCCAACGATGGACCACTACCATCTGTCCGGCTAAGTAGTATTTTTTAAGATTGTGTAGTGCCAAGCCTCCCTTTGTCCAGGGCTCTTGGAGGAGACTAAGTCTAATCCACGGAGTCTTGTTATTCCACACAAAGGAGGAGAACAGCTGATGAATTTTCTTAAAAAAGGCATTGGGTACACGTACAGGGGAGTTTCTCAAAAAGTAAAGCAAAACCAGGAGTACCTTCATTTTTACAAGATTAGTGCGGCCAATTAGGGTCAGTGGGAGATGCATCCATGCATCCAATCTGCGTTTAGTACTAGGGAGTAAAGGAAGTACATTCAGTGTATAATAATCCCGAACTTGGCAGTAATAGTGACCCCCAGGTAAGTAAGTCTAGCAACCCACTGGAGGGGCAGGTCAGGATCTGCCCGCGGGCGTGTCAAGGGACTCAACGGCAAGATATGTGACCAAGTCACTCGTAGTCCCGAGAACACAGCAAAGTTTTCAAGTACCTCCAGCACCGCGCGCAGGTAGGGTCCAGCATCTGAGAGGAACAGGATGAGGTCGTCTGCATACAAAGCCAGACGCTCCTCAATCCCCCCCACGTGATACCCCGTATGTCAGGCGATGAGCGGAGGGCCACCGCCAGGGGCTCCATCACAAGGGCAAAAAGTCCCGGTGACGGGGCATCCCTGACGCGTGCCCGGCTCCACCTCGAAAGGTGCGGAGAGTGCATGGCCTATCTTTAGAGCTGCCCTGGGCCTGTTGTACAGTATCCCGGGATACTGTACAACAGTATGCCTGTTGTACAGTATCTCGAAGCCTGGGCGCCAGCATCTCAGCATGTAATTTATACCACTCCCCTGGCATACCATCTGGGCCCGGGGATTTGTCATTCGGGAATGAAGAGATGGCAGCCAGGATTTCGGGGACTGAGATGTCTGCATCTAGAAGCCTACCCTCTGCCTCCTCCAGCCCCGGCAAGGACAGCCCTCCCAGAAGCCCATCCAGGTGAGCAGAGTCATAATCCGGGATCCTGGAATAGAGGGTCTTATAGTAGGAGTGAAATTCTTGCAAGATGGCCTGCGGTTCCGTCACTCTATCTCCCCTGTCAGTCAGGATACAGGGGACAGTGGTATGTTTCCTCTGATCCGCAACCAGCAAGGCCAGGAACTTCCCGTTCCTTGTCACTCGTTCAAAAAGCAACTCTCTGAGTTCCCGTAGGGCGCATCTCGTCATCTCCACATGATGGAGGTTCAAGGCCCGTCGTGCCACCCTGAGCGCCTCTAGAGATGTCTCCCCAGGGGAAGTCGCGAAAGACGCAGCGGACGCAGATTCCCTCCTCTGCAGCTCATCCAGAACCACATTAAACTCTACACAAGAAGCTTTGATAGCAGATATAAATTCCCCTCGCATATTGGCTTTAAATGCATCCCACACAATATTAGCAGAAGCCATACCCACATTCGTATCCCAATATCCCTCCATAGCAGGTACCACTCGGTCTGATACCATTTCCACACTCAGCCAACTCGGAGATAATCTCCAACACCCAGACCTCCTGGGGCCCGGTAGCAACAGGGAAATGGAGAGCGGAACATGGTCCGACAGCCCCCCAGGCAAGTAGGATGCCCCCGCCACCAGGTGAAGTAGTTCCCTGTTGCCAAAGGCCAGATCAATTCGAGCCGAGGAGCCATGGGTGTGCGAGAGATGGGAGTATGCTCCTTGTCCCGGGTTTTTACACCGCCAGACTTCCTCCAAGCCAGCCGTGTCCGCCCAGGATACAAGATCTAACCCGGCAGGTCTGGCTACATTAGAGGAGTCCAGGGAGGAATCCAGAATATTATTGAAATCTCCCGCTATGATGTATAATATTATATTATTAATATTGTATACAACACCTGTACATTAAAAGGGGGTGGTACATAAACATTTACAATAGCAAACTGTAGGGCTTGGACATTCATAACCACAATAAGGAACCGTCCCCCAGGATCTATAATGGTGTGTAGAATAGAACATGGGAGGGCTCTACTGATCAGAATAGATACACCCCTGGCGTATACCGAGTATGTAGCATGGAAAGTTTGCTGTAGCCAAGGGCGTCTCAACGACAAAATCTTGCTACCCGTTAGGTGGGTTTCTTGTAGCAGGATAATATGAGGCCTCTGTTGTTTCAGGTAATTTAGGATCATAGAACGCTTGAATTTATCATTGAGACCCCTCACATTCCACGACAATATATTAAGGCGTTCCTCTATAGATAGACCATACATACATGTACATCTCAGGATAGAAAAACGGACATATTAAGTCAGCTTGACACATGACCGGCAATGGCAACCCTCTGTTCAGGGTACGAATTTGGCATAGCATCCCCAGTGTAACAACCCCCTACCCATAACACTTGAACTGAACCCCTTGCTTGCTAGTAAGAACAAAAATACCACAATAAGGAACCGTCCCCCAGGATCTATAATGGTGTGTAGAATAGAACATGGGAGGGCTCTACTGATCAGAATAGATACACCCCTGGCGTATACCGAGTATGTAGCATGGAAAGTTTGCTGTAGCCAAGGGCGTCTCAACGACAAAATCTTGCTACCCGTTAGGTGGGTTTCTTGTAGCAGGATAATATGAGGCCTCTGTTGTTTCAGGTAATTAAGGATCATAGAACGCTTGAATTTATCGTTGAGACCCCTCACATTCCACGACAATATATTAAGGCGTTCCCCCATATACAGACCATACATACATGTACATCTCAGGATAGAAAAATGGACATATTAAGTCAGCTTGACACATGACCGGCAATGGCAACCCTCTGTTCAGGGTACAAATTTGGCATAGCATCTCCAGTGTAACAACCCCCTACCCATAACACTTGAACTGAACCCCTTGCTTGCTAGTACGAACAAAAATCAGTAACAACTAGAAGCTTATACCCAAAAAACACCCTTCCAATCGTCAGAGCACCCCCAGTGAGAAGTGTCCCAGTTCCAAACACAAAAAATCAATCCCCAAAAAAAGTAAAAAAACTGAGGGGCAAGAAAAAATAGCCAGTGTGTAATTTGGTGGAGAAACCGCCTCCTCCTATGAAATATTAGGCCGACAACATAAGTCAGAAGTGCTTGCGTTCCAATGTACGGATGGGGCAGAAAATGACAAAGAGTTTTCCCTGAATCCCATTCCCAGCTCGGGGGCCACAGTTACAACATACATCAGGCAGGTAGGATGGTAAAATGTAGCGTCCACCACCAAACAGAGCACACAGCAGACATCAGGACATCTACGAACATCAGCCAGGATCTTGTCTCTGTCCCTGTAATTCAGTAGACGAGCCAGGAAGGGACGCGGGGGGGCCCCCGGCGGTGCCCTACCCATGGGATCTCGGTGAGCACGTTCAACCACGAAGGTAGGGGGCAGCTCATCTAGCTCCAGGACCCTCCTAAATAAAGTTTCCGCAAACTTTACCGGATCCGCGCCTTCCTCACCCTCCGGCATCTCAACAATGCGGATATTGTTTCTCCTCATACGGTTTTCAGCGTCATCCACTTTGGCAGCTAAGGCTTGGACCGTGCGCTGCAAGTCTGTCAGGGTTGCTGTATGACCATGCACAGTGTCCTCTACATCCGATACCCTGGTTTCAGCAGCCGTTATGCGGGTACGGATCTTATCCAGGTCATGGTGGATCAGAGTACACTCTGCCGCCAAGTGATCAATTTTCGCTGTGAGGGTAACCTGACATCCCTCAATCGCTGCTAGTATAGCTGAGGTCCCCAAAGCCACAGGAGCAGGCGTTTCAGGGTCCCCGGATATGAGTGTCCGTTGTAAGGGAAAACTCATCCCCTCCACGCCATCTCCCTCCATGTCCAGCCGCTCTACAGGGGACACAGGGACGGAAGTCGGCGAGGTCAAGATGTCGCCGGCTGCACTGGGCCCTTCGCCTTCTGAGCGGATCTCCGGAGAGCTGCAGCCCGCTGACGAGACCTGGCGGACGTAGATCCCCTCCCAGGTACGTCCTGCACAGACCAGGTAACTTTTTAGGCACGGGGATCCCGTCAGGCAGGAGGTATATCAGGATGAGAGAAGGGAAGGTAACGGAGCTCCACCAAACACGTGTGATCCGCTTCACATCTTAGCCATGCCCCCTAGTGGAGTAATATTTACTTAAAGAACTCCAGGGAAAAAAATTCTTAACCCTTGCAGTGGAGCCCGAAGCTCTGAGCCTGCCAGCTGTCCAAGCACTCCCTGCGGCCTCTCTCCTCCTACACTGAAGCATTGGAATCTTCTTCAGCATCCTCATGTCTATGCACAGTGTATAGAACGTGATCATTTACGAAACATTAGACTGCTGCAGCAGAGGGGGAGACAGCCTGGATCAAGTTCAGGTAAGTACAACTTTTTTTTTTTAACCTAGACAAAAACGAGCAGTTAATCCTTGCAGTGCGGGGTAGCCCCACTGCAAAGGTTTTTAAAATCTTTTCCTGGTTAATAAAAAAAAAATCCTGTTATCCAACACTGGGTAATGATAACCCGAAGGGAATGGATAAAATGCACAGTAGATATACTCAGTATATTACAAAATAATTTATTCCGCATCAGAAATAAGACTCTTTTGGTAAAATAAAAAAAATCACCCTGTATCAGTTATCTGTAGATATTTAAAACATAGCCGAGAAATATAAAGGTGTCCACCTGAAATTATTTTTAGCACACATTTATAATTAGTGAATGCAATTTTTACAGCACTTTTACAAGTAATTCATTTACCACATTTATTAAACATATTAACCAGAAGCCATATGTACATTTATCTAATAAAGTCATATTCACCAACTAACATCTTTAATTCAATGGAAATAATGCTTGCTATATAATCACCTTACTTGTAACCTTATGAATGTGCAATTCAAAAGAACATTTTTACTTAGCACTTACCGTATATACTCGAGTATAAGCTGTCTCGAATATAAGCCGAGGTACCTAATTTTACAAAAAAAACTGGGAAAAAGTATTGACCCGAATATAAGCCGAGGGTGGGAAATGAGGCAGCTACTGGTAGATAGATACCAATAAAATTACATTAATATTTATTTAAAAGAAAAATAACCTAGCTCTGTAAGTGGAAAAGGGGGTACAGGGCTACATATCATGTACTACGGATCATTTAACCCATTG